>NW_016184285.1:0-5273 GCF_001687245.7 Rhagoletis zephyria | reverse complement strand
TGAAAGTGTTACCGAGTTACCAGATAACGAATTAATACATTAACGAGGAAAGTCTGAATACCCTTATAGTTGAGTAAGTTCTCAAACTTTTTGTTTTGTGTGTGGCTTCCAAACTGCGCATCAGCCGCTCACTTACATACATTGCCATGCATCTTTTCGTTCCACCGTAGTTATTAATCTTGGTGCAAAAAGGTAATGCATTCCCAGTTTTCCACTGCGCATTGTTGCGTATGCGTATGTGAAAGTTTCCGTTGAAGATTTTAAATTAAAAAGTCATACGAAGCAGAGAAGAGAAAAGCTGTAAGGTCGGCGGGCGCATAGCAATAAATCCTTTGGCCGTTTTTGAAGTCAGCGAACTCACGTAACGCTATTTGTGTTCATCGTTTTATGCGTTGCTGTTCTTATTGTTGTTTTGCTTTTGTAAAAGTTTTTTGCTATGTTTATTACTTCTTCACTCTTGGCTCGGATGAAAGTTTATTTTAAAATGTTTACTTTTCACTTTACGCCTTTGCCATTTCTTCTTCGTGGCATCTTTCCTCATTTTATCCATAGATTTCTACCCTTAGGTGCTCTGTTGAGTTTCTGTTTGTTTACACAGTATTTTAAGTTTTTTTACTGGTGCTTTGTCGGACTTTTCACTTTAGCCGCAAGTTAAAATCAATTGTTTTAAATAGCTACGTATTTTTCTTACAAATATTTTGGTTAAATCCTAACTTAAATGGCTTATTAAACAAGATGTCTTGAAACCGATGGGGAGTATATTTTGTTTTAAAAGCAAAAGTTAATAGTTTCTGCCTTAAAAAAATACTTCTGGCAATTTTTTTTATCGTCTAAAAGCGGTCCTGGCCAAGTGTTTCGAGCGGAGCTGTCCTATATCTCGGATACGATCAAAGTTCAAGCCAGTATGTTATAACGAAGAACTGGGTCAGCTTAGGTAGCTTTAAAAAGAAAAGAAAAATCTTGGCAAGAGTTCTGCGGCACACTGGAGACCACAAATGAGGCGTCGAGACTTCGTAAGGTATTGTCCGGGTCGGACACAGCGTCTTGAAGCGAGCTTGGGCGGTCCCTAGTCAGGAAACCCTAAATTGTCAGTAATCAAGTGACAAATCGGTTTCGTTTTTCTATAGAAAATGTGTCAGTTGTTGTGGAAAAAGAGAAAGTAGCTATCAAGTCTTTCGTTCCGTTCAAAGTTTAGTCTTACTGTAGTTCCAGTGAGCCGATAGATCGTTTTCGACTTCCATATGAACTCCCTACGCTTGTCAACGACTTTTCTAGAACAGCATATGGCTACTGTAAACGTCTTTTCGCCATTCCTTAAAGCTCAGCTCCCATCACAGCTTGCGGTTCAGGGTCATGACCAAATAGTTTCTTCAACTTGTCAGAGCTCCTAAGCGAAATATCTTTTTCTAAGGGAGACTCTATATAAGTAAGAAACCCTCTGTTTTCTTGGGAAGTGAAAGAGTGCTATTTTCCAGGCATCCTTGTACAGTTTCACACAAAGTGTCTTAGAAATTTCCTCTTACAATAAATTCTACGCTGTCATCTTAGAAAGCGATCTCTCGCTAGAAGACGTGCTGCATATTCTCCAATACTACACATAATCGCTTGCAGTGAGTACCGATTGGAAAATAAACTCGTTGTTAGCATTCTGTTTATTAATGACAGATAAATAAATATTTCGAATGTCTTTAAAAGTAACTAGACGAGACTGACAGATCTGAAACTCCTTCGATGACTCGACTATCCATATCATACCGCCCTCTTAAATTTCGAAATACAGCCTCTGCGTAACCAGACTTCCACAGCTATTCAAATATTATTATCCAAAGTTGGCGGCGCTTATCTAATAATTTTAATTTAACAGCGTCGAGGTCGTTAGTTTTCATGTTTGCTCTGGCAGGCTGCTTGTTATTGCGAAAATGAGTATTGAAAAGTTAGGCTAGGCTGTATAGGCCTCAATCTAGTCCATTATGATATCGCACAGGATTTGTATACGCCTTTGCGTCCTACATAAAGTAGCATGTAGAGTTGACAAGTTTGATAAATCACTGCATCTTCCCTACACGCACGTCCTTTATATCATTGCTTGGTATATTCTTACGTCCACCTCGCCAAATGATCTGCAGTTTGGACCAGCCTGAATATCTGAGAAAATAAAACTAATATTACGTACTATTAGAGAGCTAGATAATTTTCTCAGTCAGCCAACTCCACTTTGCTTCCCCACTAAGTTTATGAGCTGTATATTTAGCAACACATTCATCACTTCCATGGTCCGTTGCACCTTTTTCTAGTAGTATGATATTGGCTGACTTCTTATTTAAAATAGGCTATCAACGCGTAACGTGTTTAGTGTCTTTAGTTTAACTACCCTTTTCTATGCTAACTTCATATTAATTGATGTGATCAAATATTTTTAAAGGCAATCTCGATACCTGAGAATGCTCTTAGGTTATATTCTTTAAAGTATAGCAATCTTTCGATTCGCGCTACAATTTCAAGAAATGGGCTTTCCGTGGACTTACCTGTGTTTTAGCAAGCTTATCCGCCATCTCCAGTATATTCATAGTTTTATACGCAGGTTTATTATTTTTTAGTTGAGAAATGATAGAGTTATGGGTCTCAGGTGCCTAGCCTTGATATGCGATGTGTTACCCATTTTGGCGACGAAAACAACTCTGGACTCTATCCACCGCACCACATCTGGCACTGTAGTCTTGTATTTACTGAATGTTTAAATATTTCGTGCCATTAGTCGCTGTTTTTTGCTGAGCTACCTGAGCTACTTGTCCTTCAAGAAAGCAACGTTTGGAAAGTAGTGACTACTTCCAAACCTCCTTTAGAGGTTCAAGTGTACAAAGTTTGGTGATTTGTTGCTGACGAAGCCTCTACTTTGCCATAATTGACTCAATGATTCACTGTTCACTTTCTTGACTTGATAATATGATATAGTCACGATCTGCTTAAAAATCGGTATAAGTCAGTTAAAGTAAGAGAATTTGCTAAAGTTATAATTATAAATAATGCTTTCGATGTATGTATGTACATATATATTTACATATTCGTATGTATATTCAGTATACGTACATACATATATGTAAATATTTTCTCATTCTTACCATAATTGCCACTTAATATAAATAAATTGAAAATAACCACACAATCTACAACATATTTTGATAGCACAGTTGTAAAAGTTCCCACTAACGTTTGTGGCAGTAATCAGAATCAAAATAAAAATGAAAATAAAAATAAATGCCAATCGTACCAGCTGACATGCGGCTGCTGAAGATTATTGAGTGGAAAAATGCATATATGCATCCACTTAAGTATGTGCAATACTTTTACACTTAAAGGCAAATATGCATACACATAAATATACAAATTTGATAGAGAACAAGTTGACACTCTTTGTACTTGCTTGCATTTTTATAAACAGTGCTCTAACAAGGTTATTTCTTTGGTAGATTGCATGAACTTCAGAATAAGTATTTGGTATGGCAGGGCGTGTGAGTAAACATGCTGTATGTGAATGAATATTTGGTGTTTCCAACACTTTTAAAATATGAAGCATGGCTTTAATGTGTTAGAGGCTATTTTGAAAGCCTTAGGGCTGGTTTCTCCAACTCAACTTAACTTAGTTTAGCCATTTTCCTAAATAGATACAGTATTGGTCACATCTAAATAACACCAATTTCAGTGTGATATTGTTTGCCATTTAAGTTTACTTATTCATTTTTAAGAATTCTCAATCAAAATATGGTTCATACCATGATAAAAATATAGTAAGGTAGAACCGCTGAGAGTCACTTTTAAAATTCTTGACGTTTCCAAACAATTTAGTTTTTAAATTTACTCACAAACTCACACACACAATTTCATTTTCAATCTCAAGCAACAATAATTTCGAACAATTTCAATTTTTTATTTTCACTTTTATATGATTTTAAAATGTTGGCAAACTTCAAAAAAAAATCATGGCCGACAAATTGAGAGAACGGTTCTAACTTGCTATGTTTTTATCATGGTTCATACTCTAACAAATCCCACATAAAACCAGGCTCAAGACTTTGTAAAAGCTAAAAAAAAATTGCAACAAATATTCACCTTTCTTTTTTCTCAAAAGTGTTAGAATTTTCTTAAATATACAATTTTATAGCCCATTCAATTTTAGCCTGATCATGTGCAAGTCACTGTCAATGTCTAAAAAGTGCCGTAATTTTTTAAATTTTTTTTTGTTGCATTTGCTTCCATATAACGAATAAACATAATTTATTTTTACTTTAGCATATTTAAGATATTGTTTATTTATCGAACTTTTCAAAGCTTTTAAAAAAATTTTTTTTTATGCATATTTTTGCCATCTCTGGCTATCACAACATATTTTCATTTGATCGGCTCCACAGTAAGTAATGCACTTTATGCTATTCGTTGATTAAACTTTAAAATTTCATTTCAATGGCAGTTAGCTTTTCGATACTCAAAATTTTGTTTGCAACTTTGCTGCATACTATGTATTTCCCCATGAAAATTGTAATTTTCTGGAAATTTGTGCATTAGAGATGTCGCAAATGAGCGTAGTATTTGAATGCCGAATTCCAACTACATATGCACACAAGTATGTATGTGCATTAGGGTGCTGGAAAAATTAATGTAAGAAAATTAAAGTTGGGATTTTAAAGCTCTCACCACCGAGGAGTTTGCTGTTTGAAAAAAAAAGTAATTTTTAGGATTCTATATCATTTTTACGAAACATTTTATTTTCTATTTGAGTGCTTTGAAGAAGCAAAATAAGCTATATTTTTTCGATACAAAACAATTCTAGGGGTTTGCGAGCATTAATTTCCGACTTTACCTTTTTTTGATCACCCTAACATACATACATACCAAATGTCATTAAAGTGTGTTAGCAGTAAAATTTCTAGAGCTACATACACTCATATGTAAGTATGTACGAGTAAGTAGAACCAGCATACCTGGTGGTATCGCAATAATATCAAGATTTCCGAAATTCCGGCAAGATTAATTAAAACTTTAAACATTTCGCATACATTTCATGGAGTTTTGAAACCTAAATGAAGGCAACTAAGTAGTGGTGCTGAGAAAAAGTTTTCAAATTCCAACGAATTTCCAAAAAGTTACACACACTACGACAGAAGAGCGTAAAACAAGCGGTATTATGTACTCATCGACTCACGCGCCGCGCCATCTCTCGCCCTCTCGTGTTTGTTCGACAAGTTGGCCGTCGGCAACTGTCTGTGCAATCATAAAAT
>NW_016184284.1:3972-5273 GCF_001687245.7 Rhagoletis zephyria | reverse complement strand
CGGGAGGGGTACCAAACGACGCGTTCCGGCCCCCTATTAACAATCTGGAGGGGGAAGGGCTAATATCATTAACCATTTAAGAGTTATAAACAAAAAACTTTTGTTAAATTTCGTTGTTTTCTATGAGCAATTACCAAGTCAAAAATGTACTAAATCACCAGTTTCCACGTTTAAAACACTATTAAAACGTCTCCGGTTATTATTTTATGCAAACCAAATCGTTTATTCACTTTTATTTTATATATTTTGTTAATAAAACAGAGTAAACAAACTTTGCGCCTGCCAAAATTATTATAACTTCAAATCGCTGGTATTGCCACTTTAATTCACATTTCATTTGCGCTATTATACTCAGTTTACACTATACACTTCTTTTTTTACTTTCACCTAAATAAGATATTCTAACCAAAATATAATAGCAAATTTCGCTATACCGTGGCAGCGCTACTTTTATGGTTTAGTGATATTAGCTGTAATTAAAAGTAAGCGTCGTGGAGTGCCAAAAGTGCGATTTTTTATAAAAAATTTTATTATTTATCGAAGTATTGATTTTTATGGAAAAAGCGCCGCAGGCGAAAATTTTTAATAAAAAATCGCTTTTTGGATATCTTCTTTAGTTTCCCAGTAATTGACTAAAATCATTTGGTACAAATGACGTTAGTAATGCTGTCGTACTAAACTAACCAAGATCTTTCAAATAGCGCCATCTGCTTTTAAATATCTGCTTTAGTTTCCGACATATTCAACCTTATCATGAGTTTAATTTTCTCGAACCGGGCCACCTTTCACTTTTCGTTTCCGTGTATTCACTACGGGTGGGCGAAAACGTTTCTTTTCATTTTTTTTGGCGAAAGTCACGATTAGGTTGATTAGTGAAAAGTATCGTTCATTTATAAACAATTTTATCACATTTGGAGTACTAGACGAACATTTTTTGTTAAACTCATAAATGGTTGGCTGTAAACTAAAAAATAAGATAATTTAAGAATTTCGTGAACTAGTACATAGCATTCTCCGATACTTTGGAGAAAATCTGTAGTCGAGTTTCTGAGAAATTGCATTCCAAACTTCAAATGTGATTTACCGAAACTTGCCTAAAGTAACATGCAACGATCTTTTGTCTTGGCGGCGATATAACATTTATAATTATACTAGCTTATACCCGCGGGTTTCACCCGCACTTTTATACAAATATGAAAAATAATTTAATGATGTTAGATTTTATTTCTGTGCCCATTTCGTTATAGCTTGTTACTTTTTAAGCGAGTTAAGGTATTTAGGCCATTTAAAACTATGAAATT
>NW_016184284.1:3464-3644 GCF_001687245.7 Rhagoletis zephyria | reverse complement strand
GTATGTGTGGGAGCCGACATGCCTCCCTTTTTAATAACTCACATTTTTTCCATGAGCAATTGATACATTTTGCATACACAACTCCATACCAAGTTCCAGTATTCTTCCACAAACACTTCCAGGGATATGTGGCAAGAAAAAGTCAATTTGTGTAGGAAGTGCCACGCCCCTTTTTCTTAT
>NW_016184284.1:0-3357 GCF_001687245.7 Rhagoletis zephyria | reverse complement strand
ATGAGTATGGAATTAATTTTGTATACACATCTCGGTGCCAAGTTCAAGTCTTCTGCAATAAACACCTCCAAAGATATGCAGCATAGAATAATCAATTTGCATGGTAGTTGCCACACCACCTTTTCCAATAACTCTCATTTTTCTCCATGAGTATGGTATTAGTTTCACATACATACATACATATGTATTTCCATACCAAGCTTGAGTGCTTTACCCCAAACATTTGAAGAGATATGCAATATGAAACTTTCAGTCACTATGGGAGGTGCTACGCCTCTTTTCCAAAAGCGTCCATTTTTCTCCGTGAATATGAACATGATTTCACACAGTATTGGGAAACTGTTAACCTAATTAACGATTAAAACGTTAATCGCGTTTGACGATTAAAATTAATTAGTCGTAATCAACTGTACGATTAATGATAACATTTTTTTAATGGGTAATCGCTGGCTGCGATTACGTTTAAATAATTTAAAACATTAATCGTTAANATTGGGAAACTGTTAACCTAATTAACGATTAAAACGTTAATCGCGTTTGACGATTAAAATTAATTAGTCGTAATCAACTGTACGATTAATGATAACATTTTTTTAATCGGTAATCGCTGGCTGCGATTACGTTTAAATAATTTAAAACATTAATCGTTAATCCAATTAAAAATAAAATCCGCTTAATTTTTCTAGTTTGTCCGAGTTTGCAACCAAACACCAGTTATAGTAACTATTTTGTGTTTTACGCTTATAAAAAGCACATAATATAAAAAAGTTATAATTATTCTTATTAGTAATACATAAACCTAGTTTGTAAAACGTTTGTTGGTATATATCTTAATGAAAATGCACACCAAATTGCTTAGATTGATGAGGAAGCACGACTTAGCCATACCAGATTAACTTGCTTTTCCAAAACAGGGAATTTCCAGCATAACTTAATTAATCACCAAACCTGCTTGATCAAATTAAGAGAAATAATTTTTTAATCGCGGTTACGATTAACTGTTTAGCCAGATTAAAATTAATCATGATTAACTGTAATCAGTTTGAATTTAATCGAATTAACTAATTAAAACATCAATCGATTAATGCCATCATTGATTTCACATACATATCACTAAACCAAGTTTCAGTTCTCTCCCACAAATACTTCCAGAGATATGTATGTAATATGAAAATTCTAATTTGTATGGGAGTGGCCTTGAGTTATCGGACTTACTTTCAGTCTAAGACCATCCTTCCGAAATCCGTACTAAGTGTACTAGTGTACTAAATTTCGTTCTGATCGGAAAACCGGTTAAGGAAGTAGCTTATTTTTCAATCCAGGTCATAAACGATCTTTGAACAAAATTTCATTTTCAAACAGGTGGCAATTCTTAAAAAAGTAGCCTATTTTCCAGTCTAGGTCATAAGCTATCTGTGAGCAAACTTTCATGCAAATCAGTCCAGTCATTTACGCGTATTAATTTAATTAAAGATTCCAAATACGTGATAACTCTTAAAATAGTAGCCTAATTTCCAACATAGGTCATAAGCTATCTCTGTGAGAGATGTCATGCAAATCTGTTCAGTCGTTTCCGCGTATTAATTTAATTAAAACTTTTTTAACAGGTGGCAACTCTTCCAAAAAATTAGCCTATTTTCCACTGTAGGTCATAAGCTATCTGCTTGCAAAATTTCATGCAAATCCGTTCAGACTTTTCCGCGTATTAATTTAATTAAACTTTTTTAGCAGGTGGTAACTCTTAAAAAAAGTAGCCTATTTTTCAACCAAGCTCATAAGCTGACTGTGTGAAAACTTGCATGCAAATCAGTTCACTCATTTCCGCGTATTAATTAAACTAAACATTTCTAACAGGTGGCAACTCTTAAAAAAAGTAGCCTACTTTCTAACCTAGGTCATAAGCTATCTGTGTGTTAAATTTCATGCAAATCCGTTTAGTCGTTTCCGCGTATTAACTTCATTCAACTTTTTTAGCAGGTGGCAACTCTTCCAAAAAATTTGCCTATTTTCCACTGTAGGTCATAAACTATCTGCTTGCAAAATTTCATGCAAATCCATTTAGTCGTTTCCGCGTATTAATGTAATGAAACTTTTTTAACTGGTGGCAACTCTTAAGAAAAGTACCATATTTTCCAATCTAGGTCATAAGCTATCTGTGTGCAAATTTTCATGCAAATCCATTCAGTCGTTCCCGCATATTAAATAAATTAAACTTTTTAACAGGTGGCAACTCTTAAAAAAATAGTATATTAACCAATCTGGCCCATAAGCAATCTTCGTACAAAATTTCATGCAAATCCATTCAGTCGTTTCCGCTGGATGATTTCCCAAACATCCAAACATACAAACTTTCACATATATAATATTAGTAAGAGTAAGATAAGATAAATTATAATTGTCATTGCTTTCGCAGTTGAAGTATATGCCAGGCGAGTAACAGGTAAATACATACATATGTATATCTAAATTAGCACGTTGAGCTTGTATAATTATCTCTCTCTAATGCATTAGTTCTATATACGTCAGGACCAATGCCCGACGCAGTTATGCCTTTATTTAATAACGGCTCTATAACAAGATATTCAAGAAATATATTCTTATAGCCTTATTCATAAAAAATAAAGTAGCTTTGAAAAAGGTTTATAAACTGAAAAATGTATGAAAACGTCAATTTATAAAGCTCTTTAAACCTACTTTATTTTTTATGTATAAGGCCATTAGATTTTTATTTACTTCATTTCATACATTAATATTGACCTGTTTTTTTTTTAATAAATACCAGGAATAAATATTTAATAAAAAACTATTTCTCTTGAGCTTAACCAACTTTTAGTTGCTCGGTGCTAATTTTGGAACGCTTCATGAAATATTTTCATAGCCGGTAAATGCAATCCTGGGTGCATCGTTAATGAGCTGAAAAAACAAAACAAAGAGGAGAAAGAAAGAGAATGACACTGGAGAGCCTACGAATACAACAACAATTGGACAACGCAATCAACTTTAAGGAAGACGCCGACAACACGAAGAGCACATATGCAGCCGTACTAAAATTAAAATATAAATAAGAACACTTCAATAATTCTTCCTAAATGTTGTATTACCTTCAATGTGTGCAAATTAATGTGAAATTCTTGTCAATATTTAGTGTGGGTTTCAAGTGATATTAGGTTCGTTCGCGTAGCTGTTAATTGTTCATGTTTAACCAAAACTTACAGGTTTTTGCGTTCGCGTACGCAAAAAACTTGCAAAGTAGGGGAAATTGAGAGAGCAANCCGACAACACGAAGAGCACATATGCAGCCGTACTAAAATTAAAATATAAATAAGAACACTTCAATAATTCTTCCTAAATGTTGTA
>NW_016184283.1:0-5273 GCF_001687245.7 Rhagoletis zephyria | reverse complement strand
TTAAAATGTAAATTTTTTTATATTGTGGCCCTCTTATTCCATTTAAAATAATCCTTGGTATTATAACCTAACATTAGCCTAATATTTGCTAAAGTAGGGTTTTTTTTTCAGTGTTATGATAATTGGATTAACATCGAATTAAGCCATACCGTTGATTTGGAAAATCTGAACGTTTTTAGCTATAGAGGAAATGTTACTATTGCAAATTGGGATATTGGGTTAGCTAAAATCTCTCAGGAACCTCTCACTGATCATCAACGATCGAACCTTAGGGTGAGTTACTGGAATTACGTGTGTAGGGAGTTTAAAGATAATATTTGGTCTTAGGGTTTAGCAGAAAAACACCGCTTGTACAGACTAAAAGCAGATTTTGCNAAAACCCCGCTTGTACAGACTAAAAGCAGAGGTCGCCTATGCTAACGGAAAACGAAAAATCTTCTTAAGTGCGTCGAGAGCATGCAATCTTATTGGAGCCAATTTAAACGATGCGCTGTCTGTTTCTGTGGACAACAGTGGCTATGTGAATGCTGTTACGCTATTAACAATCGCTTCCGATAATTGGTAATGTTTTATTAGACATACATATGTACATTATACGCACGGCAACCATACTTTGAGAGCTGAATACGGGACACAAAATAATTTTGCAAATTTTTTTTACAACAGTTTACAGATTCTAAA
This sequence comes from Rhagoletis zephyria, assembly GCF_001687245.7. Taxonomy (NCBI): domain Eukaryota; kingdom Metazoa; phylum Arthropoda; class Insecta; order Diptera; family Tephritidae; genus Rhagoletis; species Rhagoletis zephyria. The sequence continues at coordinate 4,592 of NW_016184283.1, read as the reverse complement.
GCCGGAAAATGTTTAGTAGCGCTCACATCGTTTNCGCTTGTACAGACTAAAAGCAGAGGTCGCCTATGCTAACGGAATACGAAAAATCTTCTTAAGTGCGTCGAGAGCATGCAATCTTATTGGAGCCAATTTAAACGATGCGCTGTCTGTTTTTGTGGACAACAGTGGCTATGTGAATGCTGTTACGCTATTAACAACCGCTTCCGATAATTGGTAATGTTTTATTAGACATACATATGTACATTATACGCACATCAACCATACTTTGAGAGCTGAATACGGGACACAAAATAATTTTGCAAATTTTTTCTACAACAGTTTACAGATTCTAAAGCCGGAAAATGTTTAGTAGCGCTCATATCGTTTTTGCGGGGGGCCGGAGGGGAAGGGGCAGGACCCCCCAAACTCACCCCACCAGAAAGGGGACAGTCACCGTTTTCTAAAAAGGCGTAACTTGGGCTCGTACCACAAGCCCCTAGGGAACCGTTTGAAATAGGGGGAAAAACGGAATTTTCTTAGGCAAACTGAGCAGTTTGAAGTGGAATATGACCCAACTAACAGAAACCGTGGGATTTTTTAATAAAAGAAATTATGCCAAATTAGATATCGGGTGATTTTGAATAAAGAATAAAATAGTTAATTAAAAATAGAAAAAACAAGTTTTTATAAAAAAAAAATGTTCTTTTTAAGAAATGTATTTTTGCGTAGAATTCCTTTCTGCGTAGGCGGCGTTCGGCCGCACTTAGGGATTATAACCGTCAGGCAGTAGAATTCTCCATTCTGTGTTGCCAAAGAAGGGGGGCTGAACACCTTTTGCAGAGAACATATTTCTGCGTAGGCGGCCTTCGGCCGCTCTTAGGGATTATAACTGTCAGGCAGTAGAATTCTCGGATACTGTTTAGTAAGTGGCCCACCTATTTCGGGGTATTGCGTCCAAAGGGGTGACCCGATCCAAAAAAAAATTGCACACACTTGTAGTCAAGGGTCCACACCATGATACAAATATTTAAGGTGAAGGGGGAGAGGTGTGGCCACAGACCCCTAGGAAACCGTTTGAAAATGGGCGAAACACGGCATTTACCGAAGGAAATTGAGCAGTTTGAAGTGGAATATGTATAACCCCACTAACAGAATCTGTGGGGTTGTGGGGCCTTCGGTCGCACTTAGGGATTATAACCCTCACAAAGTAGAATTCTCTTTCTGTTTTGCGAAGGAGCTGAACACCTTTTGCAGAGAACACTTTTCTTCACTTCTTATCCGCCATTGCTCCCATTTGACGTAAACTGTGCTTTTGACGTTTTCTTTTAAATTCAAGCTACCATATTCTTTGAAGAAACTAAAAAGTGTTTTTTTACTTCAAACAAATTATTTCAAAAATTATTTCATAGAATATATTTTGAGCAGCATTTTATAGCGAGCTTTTAGCGGTTTATTTCTAGATTTAACTAAAAAACGGAAGGCAAGTAAAATACTCCTATTACATTGCGTTTAGCACATAGATTCTCTATTTGTTTATGCAATCATTTTCATCATTATTTAGTACGCTTAGCTGCATATTTCGGGATGGCCACGTGCATGGTAACTTCACCAAGGTGTTGTTTGCTTGTTCCAACCACTTTTCGGCGGAAAATTTTTAGCCTCGGGACGGATGTGCCCAATCTAAGCGAAACACTGCACCAGCATTCATTCTCACGACAGCGTACCTACCGTAATGAGTCGGGTTTTACCCGAACAAGGGCTGTTGTTTCGGCGATCTAACCCCGTTTAGGTCGGCGAAATCCATCAAACGTTGCTCGATCCTAGGGCTACACCTTCTCCGCACCCTTCTGCTCAGGGCTGGCATAAAGTCGAATTCAGGGCCAGAAATCTACACCTGCTGCGTATGCCAGAGATGACTGCATACAAACTCCACGTCATTCGTGGCCCCTCCCCCGCGACGCCTCCAACCACCACCACAAGGTAGCACCCCCTTTTGCAGCACGTGCAGCAGGGGACCGGCAGGCAACACAACTCTTTAACACCACACATCACAATCGGTCTCCCAAGGCACACAAAGGTGCTACAATTTAACTGTAACGGACTCCAGAGCAAGATCGAGGAGATAACAGTCTTTATGGGAAGGCATGGAATATTAATAGCTGCGGTCCAAGAGACGAAGTTGCACGGCAATTCAACCCTGTTGAATTGCGCCGGATACAACGTGCACCGTCGAGATCGCGAGCGAGATAATGGTGGAGGTTTAACATTCATCACGCTCCACACCGTGCAGTATCGTCTCATTGAAGCAGACATCGACCGCAGGGATACCATCCTAGAATGTCAGGGTATTGCTATCCGGTCAGGCGACGTTGAGCTCGAAATATTTAAGGTATACATACCCCGTGTCACCAGCTGCCCGGCAGGATATCACCCTGAAATAGGTGCGCTACTCAGAGGTGAAAACCGTATGGTAGTTGGTGATTTTAACGCGCACCACGATCTTTGGCACTCAAGTTAGACGATTCGACATTCTGCACAATGAACGACGACGCACCCACCAGGATTAGGGGCAGCTGCTGCAGCTCGCCAGATCTAACAATTGTCAGCGCTGGTCTGATAAACAGCGTATCATTTGTTGTTGTTGTTGTAGCGGCACTACTAAGCCCCGCCTGTTTCGGGTCAACTTTTAATCATTATCGTCAAGCTCAACTAACGGTAGGCCCAGGAAACGAGCTGTTTCGATGGGGTCGGACCAAAGGGAGAGGGGTGTTAGTTGAGTCGGATTGAGCTGGCATGTGAAGAGGTGGTTGGTGTCGTGGGGGGAGTCTCCACATGCCGGGCACTCATTTGGGATGTTTGGGTCGAGTCTGGACAGGTAGCTGTTTAGGCGGCTACAATATCCAGACCGTAACTGAGCCAGGGTAACGCGGGTCTCTAGGTAACTGAAGCTCCGTCTCTTCCACAGGTGGTGATTGGGCTCTGATAACGACATTCCTAGGCCGGGAGTCGAGCTAGGTGGAGACAGACTCCCTATGAATGTCGTTGATCGCTCGTCTGTACGTCATTAGGTCCAGTGGATCGTCTGTGTGGGTCTGGACTGCGTCCTTGTATATGAATAGGTGCCCCCTGACGTGCCTGGGCGGAGGCTCCTCCTCCAGCAGTGGTCTGTTGGGGTGTTCACTTCTGTGACACCCCACAAGAAACTACTTACAGAGCATCTTGTTGTGTTCCCCTACGGGGAGCACTTGGGCCTCACTGTGTTGGTGATGCTCAGGCGTCATCAGAAGGCACCCAGTCGCTGTCCGGAGTGCGGCGTTCTGACAAGTCTGTAGCTTCATCCACTGCGTCCAACTAGTCCCCGGCGACCAAACTGGCGCAGCATAATTTAGAACCGGCCGGCCAATTGCCTTGTATGTTGCCAGCAACGTTTCTTTGTCTTTGCCCCAAGTGCTGCCGGCGAGCGACTGAGGACCTTGTTGCGGCTCTGTACTTTGTTGACAACTGCGGTTGTGTGCGCGGAGAAAGAGAGCAGGCTATCAAAGGTAACCCCTAGAATTTTCGGGTTGTTCACCGTCGGCGTATCATGGCGACCTATGCTGACTCTAGCATCAGACCATCTTCCCATAGTCATCTCGATTGATAAACCTACCGACTTTGCTGCCGTGGATTGCCGGACTTATGTCAACTTCTCCAAAGCTGACTTGAAAGGCTTCACGGATGTTACTGAGGGCACCGTCACTGCACTACCCATACCAACCGACGTTCATGTAGGCGAACGTAAGTTCGGCAGGGTTGTCACCGCTGCTGCAGCTCGCTTCATCCCAGCAGGATGTATTAAGGATCCACGTCCGAATTTTCCTGCCGAAGCGGCTCTTCTAGCTGATGAGCGCGACAACCTTCGTCAGGCCGATCCCGGACATCCCTGTTTTAGAGATCTCAATTCGCAGAATCGGTAACTTGTGAACGTACATAAGCGGAAAGAATGGGAAGAGCATCTGAAGACCTGCAACTTCGCCTCTGGTGTGAGCAAGCTTTGGTCAACCGCGAGGTCGTTGTCCAACCCGACGAAGCGCGACGACAGAGTCGAGATAGACTTTGGTTACCACGCTACGTCGGCCCCGGAGAGATGCGCGAGCTATTTTAGCCGGCAGTTCATTCTACATCCTGCACCAGAAGGCTGGACAAAATGCCAAAACCTAGTTCGCCTCTTGTTTTCACCAGCGGTGAGGTAAGGGTAGCCATCGGGAAGGCGAAAACCTCCAATGCCATTGGACCCGACGGAATATGCATGTTAATGCTGAAAAATTTGGGTCCTGCGGGAGTAGCGTACCTAACGGAGGTCCTCAACCTGTCTATGGCCACTCTCATCATTCCAGACATCTGGTAAAGGGGGGGGAGAGTGGTCCCACTGCTCAAACCGGGGAAACCAGCCAACAAAGGAGAGTCTTATCGCCCGATAACTCTCCCTTCCCCGGTAGCGAAGACACTCGAGGCCCTGCTGCTCCCGTACTTTACGAAACACCTGACCCCAGCGAAGCATCAAAATGTAAATTTTTTTATATTGTGGCCCTCTTATTCCATTTAAAATCCTCCTTGGTATTATAACCTAACAT
>NW_016184282.1:0-5273 GCF_001687245.7 Rhagoletis zephyria | reverse complement strand
AATGAACTACAAAACTGCATACCTAAAAATTAACAAAAAGTTTAAAATTTTTGGGCGTAATTGTTAAGGTTTGCGGAATTTTTATAATTTTTGTAAGAAGTTTGATATGTAGATTTAGCTGATTCCGGTTAGGTAATGTGCTAGACTTTTATAAAAAAAAACCTATAAGCATTAGGTTAACAAAATAAAAAACCGAAACTGGGCAAAATGTAACTTAACTTAATCAGCTGACCACAAGGGTATATAAATAATGGAAGAGTCTGTGCATCCCCCACGTCTCCTGCGTCCACCTCAACAAACAAATAAAGCTTATCAGCCCTATAAATCTACCTCTGACAACTGTCCCACATATAGCTGTCACGGGTGGGACATGCTTCTCTTTCGAATTATTCTTATCTAGCAACGTGGAAACGACAATGCAATTGTGGTAAATATTTGCAATGAATTTCTAACATTATGTAACAAACACGAAACACAACCTCAACTTCTGCAATTAAATATAACAACTTTTACTTTTTTTGCCACGGGTGGGACAAGACCAAGATAATAGAGATTAAGCACTCACACAATTTAATATATAACACAATTTTATTAAAAGCAGATGAGTTCTACTATATATTTTTCTTACAAAACACTTTAATTATGAATCGCAAANTGAATCGCAATTTATTTGAGAGTGCATTCAACACAACCTACTTTAAACTCAATCAAAAAATTTACTTAGAACTTGATTTCAAAACGTAACAAAAGGTAATAAAAATGCATTTAAAGCTTTAATTTGTTATTTTTTGGTTGATTCCAGATTTTTACAAATGTCTTATCCACACGTTTGTTAGTTTTATAAAGAAAATAATTTTCGCACTGAGGTCCACTTTCCCATGGAAGCTCCCTTATATATACACGAGATTTGGAAGTTTTTATCCAGACGTCCAATTCACATGTTTGATGTATCGTTGGAAAGGTCTTGCAGAGTGTGTTTAGAAAATGTATTCCAACTTCATAAACGATTCTTAACAACTAGGCTAAAGTGTTGCGAAAAGAAAAACGTTTTTTTTGCTTTTGCCGGTTTAAGGGGGTAAGTGGGTACACTCGATATTTAGTGTTATTCTATAGGTTCCGGCTAATAGTTGGAAAGATATAGAGCTAAATTGGTTTTGGTTCGTGTCTCCACTACGAGATGCTTTGAGATATGTGTAGCGTCTGTACTAGGGATGTTAATTTTTCGGCTTTATTCGATCCCGGGATTTTCGAGGTGGCGTTGTCACAATCCCGGGATCACGGGATTAGTCCCGGGATTTAGATATTAATTACCTTTAAACAACTTGAATCGAAAAAATTGCTTCTATGTTGTTTGGTAAGCTCTCCTACCATCAAATATATATATATATATATATTATACATAATAAATAAATGGATTTGAAACCTACTTTTTTATTTAAAGTGACGTTTTTATTTTTTCTCTCTGACCGCAGGATTTATTTTGAAGGACTTTGTAATTTCAAAGATATGATTAATTCCAAAAATTATTAAATAAATTCAATGCAATGTAGAATAAAAATATGGGTAACAAATGCAGTAGGAAATCTCTTTAGAATTTAAAAAATTTATATTTTTTGGTTTTACAAACACGAATGGGTAATTTTTAAGCTGACAAAGTTAGAAAAACGAAATTCGAGGATGTTGTCGAGTTTATATAAGCCCTAACATATAATTTTTTCAAAAACAAATATTGCGAAATTTCAAGGATAAAATTTTAAAATAACATTTTCAATATTTACCAGCCCTTCTGCACCAGAAACTTGAATCTGTTTAAATTCTGCAGGCCTTCCTCATTAATTTTATACCCATACTTCTTTTCTAAGCACATTTCTCTGAATTTTTTAAATAATTTTTGAATTACTGACGTCAGAGTGAAAAACTAAAAACGCAATTTTACTATATTTGGCCCAGGGTTTCGTGAATATATTGATATTTGTGTTTTAAATTTACTATCGCGCGGTGTTATATGGGTGTTTCCAGCGGAAGGTCCACCACGACAAAAAAAATAAAAGTTTTATATCTAACGTATTTACGGGCCGATTTGTCTGCTTTTTTAAATATATACTGGCTATGTAAGTAGAATCATGTTTGCATAAAATGGTCTTCCTAGGTGGTGCCAAGGTCGAGATATTTCGAAAAACCGTATTTATGGGCCGATTTGGTTCGAATTTGGCGTATGTGGTTGAAACATAATAAATCATAGATTTCTAATAAATTGACCCTGAATTGGCGCTGAAGTCAAAATATAAAGTATATTCTACATAAAATACATGTTTTATTTGCGTTGAAAATTCATTTAAAAGCAATATTAACAAAAATATCACGATGGAAATTTATGTCACGTGACGCCACGTCACGTCACGTTTCACACTTGGGGTTGTAAAATAGAATTGAAACAATTTGCATTAATTCAAAAAACTCTAAAAACAACTAGAATTGCTCCAAATCATATTAAAATAAGTTTCATGAAAATAGCCATCCACAATTCGCAGAGTTTTGCGATTTTGTAAGAAAAGAAAAAATCAACTTCCATTTTTTGTCACGTAACGACACTCTCTTTAAATGCTTATATTTCAGGACCAAGCAGTTCGATTTATTTCATTTTTCGGTTAAATATAGAGCTAATTATGTGCTATACAATGGCCCAAAAAAGTTAAAGAAAACAAATGGTATTCCTTATTTGTATCACATTGAAATCGTACGACTGTCACGTGCGCCACCATGGGAATGCCCATATGTATAATGAGCTACACATTTATAAAAAAAAAACTATTAATTATTAAATAAAAAAAGAAATATAGCCACTACTGGTCAAGAAAATGAGTTTCTATTATTGCCATCAGTGCAAATTAAAAATCCCGAAAATCCCGGGATTACTTGCCATGACCTTTTAAGGTCTCGAAAATCCCGGGATCCTGGGATTAACATTCCTAGTCTGTACGTACCTTCGATTAATTTTTTTCAAACTTTCAGGAATTTAAGTACCAAAAAAAACTAAGAAGGTTTTGTTCCAGGATGTTTCGATTCGTATGCCTTTGTGGGCGTGGCTGGTGCCTGTAATTCGAAAAAAAGCAATTTTTTAAACTATCACTGAGGCGCACTTCTCATTCCATACCATTTAAGTGGATATCGGTAGAAGGGCCTTAAAACAAGCTATCTAACGCATAATGCATTTATGAAATATAAATATGTCATAACGTTATCGCCTGAAAACTAAAAATCGGGCTGCTGAAAATATAGATTTCGAAGAATTTCTCAAAAACTGATCAGTCGATTTTATTCTAGGTTTTCTCAAGTCTAGCCCAAAACCCTAGCTTTCATATATTATATAGCCTATATCTGGGAAAACTCTTGTTGTTGAGATATTTCGATTCAAATTGAAAAACGTCGCTTCAAATAGTCACAAATGGTTAAAAATTAACATATTCGTCTATATGGTTTCTTTAACCCTTCGTTAAATAAACAATTGGGTATTATTATTGGGAATCTCCTGCAGAGTTTTCTGGTAGAAAAATATTGACCATTTCTACGAAAAGTTGTTTTTCCCCATATAAAATACATGGAAAACTTTGGGCGCTTTGAGCGACCTCTAAATATTTTTTGATTTCAAAATAAAAAAACAAGGGTATACTTTTTTCGGTATAGAACAATCGTAGGGGGTGAGAGCGTAAAAATTCCGACTTTAGTCTTTCACATGCATTTTTGGACCACCCTAGGGTACACACCTGCAATTAAAATGGGGAAAAATGTAACAATTTCGGCATGTGACAGAAAAAAACTCTAAAATATACACAAATTGCGGTTTCCGAGACATGTACGAAGTGATTAGCTGCATCCTTCAACTTGTCAACTCGCGGGAATTTCCCCGATTTGCAGGGAATTTCGGTTTAAGTGGCAATCGGGGAATGATAAATTTTTCGGGGAACTGGGTATGTTATTTTTATATCTTAAAGCCGACCTGGGCGGCGCCTGCCCGGCGGGCATATTCATACACGCTCTGCTTTAGAAGGCAGCGAAAGCTTCATTCAACCGCACGACTTGTTCGCACGCACACAGTGACATCAATTTCTCGCACACTACAAAAATTCCCTGTCGAAGCTACCCACCTCTGTCTTAAAGTAACCAAATTAGACCCTTTTTGGAGCGACATTTTTTCAATTTGAATATCAATATCTCCACAACAAGAGTCTTCCCAGATATAAGCTATATACCAGATGAAAGCTAAGATTTTGGGCTAGATTTGTGGAAACCTAGAATAAAATCGACCAGTTTTTGAGAAAATGCTCGGAATGTATATTTTCAGCAGCCCGATTTTTAGTTTTCAGGCGATAACGTTATAACATATTTATATTTCGTAAATACAAAAGATATCGTTATATAGCTTCTTTGAAGACCCTTCTACTCATATCCACATCAATGCCAATGACTGAGTAGTGCGGCCGCAGTTGCCTTTTTTCGAATTTCAGGCAGCAGCTACGCCCACAAAGGCATATTTGATTTTCATTTAAAATAAAATAATAAAAGTTTAAAAGTTTGCACAAATTGCAAAACACGAATTAAACTTCAAGATATTGTCATCAAAATTTCAAAATTTTTAATTAGAATATGTATGTATTTCGAAAATTTTCGGGTATGCGGTATTGTAGCCCATTAAAAATTACCGTTGCTTGTTTAGATTTTTTTTGTGGGGATGTTGCTGTTTTTTTCATACAAAAAAAAATAAGTAAGGAGAAGTGAAACTTACGTTATATACATATCTATTTTGTCTCATAACCAATATACATACATACATACATACTAGGGATGTTGCGAATGTGGAATTTTAGACATCCGCGGATGTGAATGCGGATGCGAATATCTAACAGCTAACATCCGCGGATGCGGATGTGAATGCGGATGTCAAGAATTTTTAAGAAACAATTAGAATCTAGCATTGTGACGAGATCGCTGTTCAAACAGCGCTTACAAGCCAAACCAGATACATACATATATCAGGTTGTTCTAAAGATTTTTAAAAAGAATTCATTCTCATTGTCCGTTTCAGAATTTGGGGAATTTGTGACTTCATCAGCGTTTTTCGATTTTAGTTTTTGTAATTCATTTTTAATACTTTCTAATATTAATAGGGGGATATGGAAAATAAATTATTATTTTCCAGGGATGGAAATTTTTAACAAAATCCTGTTTTTAAAGTCGTGGCTGCTAGCTGAATCGGATCAGAATAGTGTTTTTTT
>NW_016184278.1:5122-5274 GCF_001687245.7 Rhagoletis zephyria | reverse complement strand
TCTATCTGCTCAGCCAATTCTGTTCCCCTACGATCGTTTGACAGGCTTGTATGCTACTAACATACGGTTTTCACCTCTGAGAAGCGCAGCTATATCAGGGTGATATCCTGCCGGGCAGCAGGTGACAGGGGGTATGTATATGTTAAATATTT
>NW_016184278.1:0-4877 GCF_001687245.7 Rhagoletis zephyria | reverse complement strand
GTTGAATTGCTGTGCAACTTCGTCTCTTGGACCGCAGCTATCAATATACCATGCCGACACATGAAGACGGTTATCTCCTCAATCTTGCTCTATAGCCCGTTACAGTTAAATTGAAGGAGCTTCATGTGGTTCAGGAGACGTGTCGTGATGTGGNCTAAGCCACCACCATTATCTCGTTCGCGATCTCGACGGTGCACGTTGTACCCGGCACAATTCAACAATGTTGTCTCCTCAATCTTGCTCTATAGCCCGTTACAGTTAAATTGAAGGAGCTTCATGTGGTTCAGGAGACGTGTTGTGATGTGGGGTGTAAGGGATGTGTGTGTTCTTACTGCCGTTGGCTGTGTGCGCTGCTCTGATGGTTGCCGCCCTGTGGTGGTGGCGGGGGGCGTCGCAGTTGGGGTCTGCGACCTGGCAGCGCAACACGGGCCCTCGAAGTTCCTCGTCCAGTCTCGCGTGGTATACAGACCTGAGCATGCCCCAAAGTGTCACCAGCCAAGGCAGGTGTTGCACTTGACTGATGTCACATTACGGAATATCCTGGTCTGACATACCCTGCAGATTGTAGGAGGAACCAGGAGTTTTTGGCGGCGGCGTGTGGGTGGGGTTAGATCGCCGAAACAACAGCCCTTGGTCGGGTAAAACCCGAGTCATTCCGGTACGTAGAACCGGCTGTCGTGGGAATGACAAAAGTGTTCCTCTGTCATGCTGTAGCGGACCAACTCGTGTCTCTGCGCCAGCTTATTGTTTGTTATCCGATCTCTGCTCGTGTTTTAACGAAATGTGATTGAAGGTTAGGATTTGAAAGCACATTTGCATGTCTGGCTGTAGCTGAACGTGCAGAGATGCTCGCTGTTAGTTCTTAGCTCCCAGCATGTTCGGGTTCGAATGCCGTCAGAGGCAACATGTAATTTTTAATTTTTGTCTTGGTTTTTATTAATTTCGAAAAAGCATTTGAGAAGAACAAAAGCTTGTACAAACAAAAAAATATAGCAACAATGCCATTGTTAATATGTTGGAGTAGTTTTGTGCTACTCTGATGTAATGCAGGGATGGAGTATATAGTCCTGCCTTAGAACATCGCAATGTTAATTGGACCATATTTTTTCTATGAATTGTGGTTAATTTTGGAGTACTCCTTGGTCCTTAGGGAGTACTATTTACACGCATGCATGGAGTAGTCGCGATTTTTGCAGGGGATAAGCGCTCGAGGCTCGATATCATGAAATGTGAAGTAGAAATTAGTGATTTACGGTTTCGAGTATTAAAAGAACTGGTTCTGTGGAGTTCAGTTCCAAAGAGAACTGGGAATTTGGACCGATTCCGGTTCTCAAAAAAGGGTTACGGAAATAAGCCTCATCGAAGTAGCTTAAAACATTATTTTAAAAAGTTTGTACAATAAATTAACGTCCTTTCATATTTTCGCCATAAAGTGGAGTAAATAAAATTGTAAATATATGTATGTATAAGTTACGTCCACTCCTTAGTTGAATTTTTCCAACAAAAATTTTATAAAATAAAATACATGAGATGAAATTTAAGTAAGCGTTTTCCAGGTTAGATTTTATTTAAAACACAGTAATATTTCCTATTAAAAACATGATTTTTTCGATGCTCTTTTAACGCGTACGAATCGCAGCTAAAAACGATTTGAAAGCGTCAAAGATGAGGAAGAAAACTAACATAACATTAAATAATAAAAAAATTATAATTATAAATTAAACCGAAATTGATGTAAGTCGGCCAGACCGGGATATGGCGGCTATGTAATACGGTGCCTTGAACCACACAAAATTTAGTAGATCTCCATATTACGTAAACAAACCGAATTTCAAGTTAATAGCAAAGAACGTTGATAACAAGAAGGGACAACTCGTTATAATTGCGGCGAAAGTGCGCAACAGGGGCGTGCCTTCTCTTTTCATCCAATCAAAAATCGGGTATATGCCGGGTATACGATATAGCGTCTCGAACCGAAAAAGATTTGGTAGGTAAACTCAGAACTTCGGTTTTTAGGTTCTATAAGATCCACTTTCGGTTTTGTTGAAATGGGTTTTTAGTTCTTTTTACTTGTTTTCTCTGTTTTTCTGAGATCATTTTCTACTTCCGGAACCGTTTTCCGTTCTTCGGCTCTTTGGAATAGTGTGTCAGTTCTGCCGGAACCGTTTTTCGGTTTTTTTTGGAATCGAATTTCAATACTTTTGAACTGTTTTTCGGTTCTTTTGGAATCGAGTTTCGGTACTTCCGCAAACGTTTTTCGGTTCTTTTGGAATCGAGTTTCGGTTTTTCGGAACCGTTTTTCGGTTCTTTTATAACTGAGTTTTGGTTGTTCCAGAATTGCTTTTCAGTTCTTGTAAGAACCGGACCGGTCGGTTCTCTAAAGGACCCGGTTCTAAGGTTCCGGTTCCTCGGTTTTGTGCATTGTTAGTAGAAATACAACCAAAATGATTCAATCGATTTTATATACAATTTTACCTACATACCGCAAGCTCTTCTCAAATCAATTCGTAGGCTTTATCTCAAATTAATGCAAATATTTTTTTCACGTTTATATACTCTTACTAGAAAGCTGCTGTTAAACCTGCTTTTGTATAAATTGCGGAGAATCTGCACAATCCACAAGCAGAAGATTTAATTTTTGAGTTGTGCCTCTTTTTAAGAGAGTGTTGGACATAACCCCATCCTGTCGAAACAACTAAATCGGGTTTCTCTCATAACTCTTTTATTTGATATCGCAGAAGATAATTTAGGTAGGTCTTCTTAAGTGAAGTCATTGTGAAAGGCCTACCCAAGAAGTACTGAAAAAAGTGCATGCTTGCATGTCCTCTAGAAAGTCTTTTTTTATTTGTACATTCTTATCAGTTAACATTACAAATGAATTTAAATATGCATTTTGGATTGCATTAAAACATATTTTATATGAGCCTTGAATAAGTACCTTAAAGACGTATGATGTTTATGAGTTAAAAATCAATTTTATAACAACTCCCAAGAAGGCCTTCAATTTAAGCCACTCTATCAAAAAAGAAAGGAGAAACGAATGTAGAGTGGAAGTTCTCCTGAAATTATCTACTGGGCCATAGCATACAAGGCTTCACCGCTAACATATTTATATTGATTTACCGGGAGATCTGTATACCCCTGCAAAAGCAGTATATTTATGTTGTACCTTTATTTATTGGAAACAGCAATTTTTGAGTACATTCATACATATATTTTAGTGATTTTTATTATTGCGTGCTGCTTTCTGTAACCGATCTATGTCCAGTATAAGTTGACCCCATCATTTCAGACGCGGGCCTCGGAGACAGAACAGCACTTAGAAAGTTATCATCATACAATCGTTAATAAAAAATTTTCGTTCTTAAACTTAGTTAAATCTGATTTAGAAAACTTAAAACCAAGCTAGACTACTGCTAAACTTCTCCACCTTTTTTACAAATTCTATAAAGTCCGCATACAACAACTGGGGCATTTCCAGCGCCACAAAGTGTCCACCATTGCTATAATATTTGCTATGAATCAAATTACGATATTTATCTTTCAACTGATTATCGTAAAAGTGTATCAAATCATGCTTGAAACGTGCACAACCGGTCGGCACATCAGTTGGAACCCAATCCATTTGCAACTCACGTTGCTGCTGAGAATGAGTTTCGGCGAATAGACGTGAGGAAGTAATTATCGAATTCGTCAAGTGATATAGCATAACATTATCCAGGAGTGCATCCAGCTTGAAACGTTCACTCAAACCGCCATTGGCAGATTCTTTATACTTCCTATTAGTAAGCGAGGACCATTTCTCTAGTATGTAGGCAGCTAAGCCAATCGGGTTGTCGGTGAGCACAGCTCCAATTGTGTCTGGTTTTGTAGCTTGTAAATGATAGTAGCCACTTTCTTCGATCAGATGTTTTATGGGCTCCCAATGTGGCAAGAAATTGGCTTCAAAGCCATGTGCGCCGAAAATATTGGATTTCACTGCATTTATAAAGCCTTTCACAAGCGACCGCTCCGTGAAGACAGCGCACAAATTTGAGTGATATCCAAGTACATTCTCTGGAAATAGCGTAGCCATATGAGAAGCAACTAGGGAACCCATATCACTACCGTGTATGAAGAATCGCTTATAGCCCAAACGCAGCATAAGATTGCGCATGATTACAGCCACTTGTACGGGGCCTAGGCCCACTTTCGATGCGCCCTACAAAAAAGGCAGAAAAAATTAACAAATAAATAAATTTATTAATATTATTTTATGACTACCTGTGACCACGCAAACCCTGGCAAACTAGGCGCCACAACATTAAAAATATATTTGTTTTTCTTATCCAGGTGTGTCTGATGAAGTTTATGTATTAGCGGATAAAATTCACGTATTGAGCTGGGCCAGCCATGCAGCAGAAGTACAGGGTAGTGATTTTTATCCACTTTGTTCTCATCATAAACCATTAAATGCAAGAAATGTATAAGTAAGCTGAAAAGAAGTGGTGTATGTGAGTATGTATTGTTAAAAAATATATCGTTACTTTAACTCATAAAGGCCCTAACCAATTGCGTTTTTCGCACATTTTGGTAGGATGTATTAAAACACACCTTCAATAAAAACATTTGAAGTGTTAGTACCAAAAACAATGGAGTTACATGCCACTTTTAAAAAAGCTCTACATGTTTTTGATACTCATTTTATAATGTTTTTTGCTTCTCCTGTAAATTAAAAAAATTGTTGGTGTAGTGAATTAAGGTGACGATATGTACATATGTTTTAAACTGTTTTTGTATAGGGTAATGCAGATCTTTCACATAAATTATTTGTGATATGTTAATATTTGATTTTTCAGAAAATTGGTACTACAGGCTTGGCAAACTTAGTCATGAAG
>NW_016184277.1:1672-5277 GCF_001687245.7 Rhagoletis zephyria | reverse complement strand
CGGCAGCTTCACAGTTCGCCGCTTGGTGGCGGTACTGTACCGCCACAAAACGGTGCGAGGTGCCTGCTGCTGCTGCTGCTGAAGTGAAGGTGCCATTCTTTCTTTCTTTCTTTCTGCAGTGTTGTGTTGTGTTTTCATTGCCGTCGAGCACTGAATTCTCTCTCTCTCTCTATCTCTTCTATTCTTCTACTGCCTCATTGTCGCCATTCACTGCTTAGTGTGTGTGTGTGTTTGTGTCTGGGCCATTCTTTCTATGTCAGATTGTTCGTTCCCCTTATTCGCTCGGACCACTTAACGGCGATGTGGCAGCAGTGTGCCAAACCGAGAGAACGAAACCGAGAGAATGNCTGGGCCATTCTTTCTATGTCAGATTGTTCGTTCCCCTTATTCGCTCGGACCACTTAACGGCGATGTGGCAGCAGTGTGCCAAACCGAGAGAACGAAACCGAGAGAATGTGTCTTGCACGGTGGTTTGCATGCATGCGAGCGGACATGAAGCAGCATCCACACAGAGCAGTGTTGTGTGATCACTGTGATCATTGATTGCACTTTTGCATGAAACTGCGGCATGTGCAATTGCATGTGCACATCGCCCGAGCCCGAGTCAGTGCTGCTGATGCTGCTGCCGATGCTGCCTCGCTGATCAGTGATTGATTGCCCAGTGAGGCAGGCAGCAGAAGCAGGCAGCAGAAGCGACAGTGCCAGTGAAAAACCGGCTGCCAGCTAGCTCCTCTTTTTGGACTCTTTCTTTCTCTTCCGTCGTTGCCACCGATCACAGCTGTCAATTAGCTAATTGCCCAATGCTGCTTCGGCTGCTGCCGTCGCCAGCATTTTCACGGTAGTTTGCTAGTTCAAGTGTGTGTGTGTGTCAGTGAGAGTTTAGTTAGACAGTGTGAGGGTGGTGGTGGTAGTGGTGGTGGTGGAACGATTCTTAGGAACTGAGCAGCAAAGAGGAGACAGTGACGACAGCGACATTATCATCATCATCATCATCATCAGCACCAGCAGCAGCAGCAGCAGTTCACTACTTTGTATTTCAGTTAGCCTCCCTCTCTCTCTCTCTTATTGCCCTTATTTACTCCATCCATTTAGTGTTTTGAACTCTGCTCCGCAGTTTTATTAGTCTACATAAAAATACAAAGTAAACTTATAGTTTAGCTGAAGTTTTTTTTAATGGTTAACCTTTAGCACACACACATCAAAGTGTTTCTGCTGAAAGAAGTGCCCATTGTCAATGTGAAATTCTTGGTAGTGGTGGTGGTGGTTTTTATTTTGGTACTTTTTCTGCAAAGCTCAGGATTGCAATTCACGATCATCTTCTCTTTTCAGCCACTGTATTTTGCGCCCCCTCCTTCACCTCCCTCTTCTCTTCCCTTCCTTCTCTTTTCTCGGGCGCCACATTCTGCAGCTGCAGCTAATCGTTTGTTTATGAGCCCCGAACCCATTTAGCGATCATTTAATCTTTCTCCCGTGTTTGTGTTTATATGCTTGTGAAAGAGTGTGTGTGTGTGTGTTTGACATGGCCACTAACGACAACAACAACGGCACAGAACAACACAGCACACAGGCAGTGCAGACGTCGGCGACGGTTGAATCCATTTGAAGCCATTACTAATTAATGGGCACTGAAATCGGCGGTGGCGGCGGTGGCGGCGAATTAGCCTGCCGACAGTCTGTGCTCTCTATCTGTCTTTGGTCTGTCTGCTGTTTCTGCTGTGTGTACGTTTTGGTGTCGGCTTGCATGCACATTACCAGGCATTAGCAGCATTACCAATAATTACAGCATTCCCATTGAGAGAATGAGAGAGAGAGAGCAAGAGGCGACAGTGAATGCATTTTAAATTAATTAGTCGCCTACTACTACTACTGCCCTTTCATTCATTCACCAGCAACCAGCACTCCGCCTGACGTTTTCCTCTCTCATTTCCCTTTCACATAGTTTCGGTGCAAGTGCAATAAACAATGCTACCAAGTGCGGTGAAAGAGCAAAAAATGAGAGAGGCCAAAAGTGCTACCGCTACCGCCGCCGTCGCCGCCGATTCATTTGCTCTCATTTGCTGTCATTTGCATTGTGCCATCTTCCTCCCCCACTCCCTCCCTCCCTCCACTTTCCCACTTCATCCCTTTCCTCGAAATTGTCGCTGCCGTTCCCGCTGATACTGTCCATTGAATTGATTCCCACTTCTTCTTCTTCTCATGCCTGCTAACTGTACGATTGCCTGCCTTTCTCCCCTTTCTCTCTCTCACTCTTTCATTTGGCCATTATATTGGTGCGCCCATTAATCGGCGCCAATCGACAATCGAATTGGTCGTCGCATTGGTTAGTTCATTCGCTTTTTCTTCTTCTTCCTCTCTTCCTTTCGTTCGTGCCTGCGTTCGTTTCTCGGTCAGGGCGCCAAATTGAATGTGTGTGTGTGTTCAGCGGGTGTACGGTGGCACACACACACACACACTTGCTATTGCTACTGCCGAGCTGCTAATCGTGTTATTATCGAGCCAGAAGCATTTAATTAGTCGCCTACCAAAATTTCGGGCTCAGGACTGTTTTTGTAGCTGCTGCTGCTGCTGCTACTAGCAAGTAGTTTTCTTTTTCTGTCTTTCACCCTCTATCCCTTTCTTTTGCCTTCTTCACTCTTTGGCTCTGATTTTCTTCTTCTTCTTCCTCCTAGCTTCTCCTGCCTCTTTCATTTTCTCGTTCATTTTTTATGGTGGCAATTACCAGGGGCGAATCCATTACAGCCAGGACAGCAGCAGCAACAACAGCGGCAACAGCAGCGGCAGCAGTCGATCCATTTCCATCTCGCCTACTTTTTGCCTCTCTGTGTCGAGTGTTAGTGTGAAACAGTGTGTTTGTATGACTGTGTATGTGTGTGCTACTGGTGTTTTCAGGGCACAGAAGCTGCAGCCTGTCTGGCGATCTATGAAGCAAACCTCTCTTTGCTTTCTGCCTTTGTTTTCTTAGTCAGCCCTGCAGAACCACACTACACTACACTACACTAATAATAATAATGGCAATACTTTTAATACAGAAAAGACCGATTTTAAAAGGGCACTCTGGACTGCTGCTGTCGCTGCCACCGCTTCCGCCTAATGGTGACCCGTGCGAACCAGGCAGGCAGGCTCTCAGAAGTTTGGAGAACTAAAAATTTTTTTTCTTGAGAAAAGACGACTTACTTGGAAGAGGGGGACAGGGAGAGAGGGAGATGGCCAGAATCGGCCTAATGGCCTGATGGGAAAAGGCAAAGGCAGAAAAGGAGATGGCAAATGACGACGTCAAAGAAGAGGGGACAGGGCGCACATTCTGTGCAGTAGTAGTAGTCGGTGCTGATTGTTTCGATCGCCAGAGGAGCCAGAGAAGCTCATTCTTGGACCAGTCTTTTTACTGCCTCGAGATCTTTGTCTTGGGAAAGAGCACAGCACTGAACTGAGTGAGAGTGAGTGCGCCTGGTCATGTTGCACTCTGTGCTGTATGTGTGTGGGTAAAAAGACTGAGAAAAATGGTTGTTGTGAAGTAAAAAAAGCCGAGCATAAAGTGAAATAATAGAATTGTGAACTCTCTCTCTCTCTCTCTCTCTCTCTCTCTCTCTCTCTCTCTCTCTCTCTCT
>NW_016184277.1:0-1662 GCF_001687245.7 Rhagoletis zephyria | reverse complement strand
TCTCTCTCTCTCTCTCTCTCTCTCTCTCTCTCTCGGTTTGATGTGTAATTAATTTGCCCTCCATAAATCACTTTTCACTCTCCCAGTTGTCTAATGTCCTTCAATGTGCCCTTGTTTACAAGTGTGCCGCCTACTACTGCTTCTTTTTCTTCCAGACAACTGAGCAGTGGTGTTCAGTCGATGTGGCCACTTTTCACAAACTGACCGAATCTGCTGCTGCTGCTCCGAATTGCCGCTGGTCGATTGGGCGATTGGGCCTGGTACTGCACTGCGTTGACACTGTTGCCGCCGCCAGTGGCCAGCCAGACGGACAGGGCAGGCAAGGGAAAACTTTGCTTTTACCCTCATTTTAAAGGCATCATTTTCTCATTTTTTTCCCGTCTCCCTTCTGCTGTTGATGTTGATGTTGATGATGTCGGCGTTGTTGTTGTTGTTGTTGTTGTTGTTGTTGTTGTTGTTACTGTTGTTGCAACTGTAGATCCATTTCTTTTTACGGCAGATTTATTATGTATTTTCCCTGCCTCCCTCCCTCTCCTCCCCCTCTTGCACTCTCGATCATCAGCGGCTGATTCGTTTCGCCTGATGAAATTTTGTTGGCTACCCTCTTCTTGCCTTGTTCTCCCTTCCCCATCATTGCTCCTTCATGTTTCCCCATCCTCATTGACCCTATGTCCACCACCGCCAATGTCCTTAATCTATGTGTGAGCGTGAGTCTATGCAGCTTTTCCCCCTTTTCCCCTTCCCCTTCTCGTTAGCGACCTTCCTTGGACAATATTCCTCCCGCTAAACAATAGACAGTAAATTGGCGTGTATGTGTGTGTATGTGCAGCCATTCAGTCTTCGAGCTGTCTTGTTACTGTCTCTCTCTCTCTCTTTCTTTCGGTATCGACAAACGTGACTGTGCCCTTCCAGTTGTCCCACTGCTGGGTGCTCTAGTCCGCTTTATCCGATTCAGTAGCAGTAGTAGTAAATGACGCATTATTGGCAGAACACAGAGAGACTGTGTCTATCCCTCTCTCTGTGTGTTGCTTGCTCTACATACAGATCCCAAATGTCTAAATGGTGAGCTCAGTGGTCTTGCTGCTGCTGCTGCTGCTGCAGACTAAGCTGACTGACTGACTGACAGTACGGCGGCGGCACAAAGTTGCTGCTGTTGCTGATTCTGCAGAGGCTCTAACTCACTTGCTTGTCTGCCTGCTGCTGCTGGTGGTGGTCGTGTTTGTAGCCGAAGCAGTTGGAAGCCCCTGGTTAGTAGCTGCTGTTGCCCCTGCTGTAGTGTTCTAATCGAAAGCATGCTCAATTTGGAATTAATTGCCATTAGAATGCGTGATTGGAACGCTTAGTGTGCGACAGGACGGAATGGGTGAGAGGGAAGGAGAAGAGAGGAGAAAAACGGGAGAAAAAGGGCAACTGACAGACAATGAACATTGCTGCTGTTACTACAACTAGTACTAAACTAGTACTAATACTAAACTGTCCTCTGCTGTCCTGGAACTGAACTGGCTGACTGAACTGAACTGAAGCCAAGTGCCCTCCGTTCCTCATTGGCTGTGCCTCATTGCCAGCAGCAGGCAATGAGTTGAACACTCGTAGCCGTAGCCATCAATTGCCGTGAATGGGAAAGCCGTGAAGGGAGGCAAATTAAGACAAGCCAACAGCAGC
>NW_016184276.1:0-5274 GCF_001687245.7 Rhagoletis zephyria | reverse complement strand
CAATTACTTACCGGAAAATCTCCTGCTTTGGAGCTAAAACGTGACTTCAATTTTTTATATCTTTGGAGGTGTTTGGAGAACTTGGAATATACCCGATATATTCCAGCTTGTCGATCAATCTCGATAATTTTTTACATATCGATAATTTAATGAATTCTATAAACACTAAACTCCCTTAGCTCAACAAAATTCGATATCTGGACCAGGGCTGCATAACTATATAAACAAAAAAAAATTCGTTTCGTTGATTATCAAAAAGAAAATATCACTAGTTATTTTGCTTTATTATTTAAGAAGAAAATTGTATGCCATAGATTGATAGATATGAGTTCATAGTATAATTCAAAGTTTTTTTATTAAATAATTAACAAATAGCTAACAAAACGCTGTTAATAAATTATACGAAAACTAATTGAGACGCAACATTAGTGATATCATAACTCGAACCTGACCTATAGTCATTAATTGTGTATTTTTAAGTCGAGAACGCTCGCTCTACGCTAGCTTGCGTAGGGGGAGCTGCATGTATACCTTTATATGGCTGGTACAAAGCACTGGGAGTAAATTTTTTTGACTCCCAATAGTCTGCTATAGTGGCCTTCAAATCGCAATTATCATTTAGTTTTCGTTTCACCAGGAATTTAAGTAAAAAGTAATTTTTTCCCTTCTGGCAATTTTCATATTAAATTTCTTTAAAATTCTTTTTATTGAATTGAGGCCGTTTTATGTGAAAAATTATTGCAGAATTATTTATAAATGGTAGAAACTATAGCTGCTATTTCGGAGATGGTGATCTCCTCGTTAGACTTCTTTATCGCGGTGACTGGGATGCGAACCCACGACTCCAGCTTACAAAGCCACTATTCACTGAGCTAAGTTCGCCTTATAAACTCCACTTTTTCATATGTCTACCCAACTACAATCAAGGGCAGCTATTCTGCCGCTATTTAAAATTGATCATGTGGTTAATGTGGTTATTGTTTTTTAGTTAACTTTAATTTTTAGAATTGTATAGTTGTCATGCACTTCGTATTGAACGAGTTCAGAGGAAATTTATTCGGTTTGCTTTTCAGTCACTTCCTTGCTCTGACTCTCTTCCGCCCTATATGTATATATAGCTCGTTGCAAGCTTATAGATTTAAATAAAATCTTGAATTTTCTATCAATAGACGGTAATTCAGTAGTTTAATTGAATCTGTTCTTTCTTTATCTTTAGTTGTTTATTTTTCCCCTATTACTTTTACTCTAGTTTGTAAGATTTTTTGTAATCATAGACTCAATAAACACTGAATTGAATAGACAAAACTATTCAAAAGTCCAGGGCCTCTATCTGGATCTGCCGGAAACAAATGACGCGGAGCTAGTGCATCGGCGTCGGAGCTGGTGTTTAGGGCATACAACCCCGACTAGTCCTTTTCACCAACGTGGCAAAGTAACTCTGTCTTTCAGGCCGAGGTGCACGCCATTGAACAATGTCTGAGGCAGCATGTGGAAAAGTGGGGCAACCAACAAACATATTTACATACACTCGGACGGCAGAGCGCTGGGATACAGTGGAATTATGAGCAACAAAGTAGCAGATATTCTGTCCAGAAAAGGGGATGTACGCAGATTCATAGGCCCAGGACCCTTTCTGGTCTGTCATGGAGCTCCGTTAGGCACAACTACTATATCTCGATGAGGAACGAAGTGCAACATTACTGGACAAATACGGAACGTAACAGAAAAGCTGAGTCCTTCATTCCGAATATATCAACAAGGAGAACCGAAAAACTACTTTACTTCAGTAGGCATGAAGTAAGAACTGTTACAGGATTTCCTACTGGCCACTGTAGGGTAATGAAACAGTTGTCAAATATAGGAGTTCGTTTTGCAACGAAGAACAGGAAAAAGAGCACATTATGTGCCACTGTGATTCCCTCACTAGGACCAGACTTCGCCTCCTAGGATCAACATACCTAGAAGCATAGGACCTAGGCCCCGCGAGGTTTCTTAGCAATACGTGGATCAAATAAGACGAAGAGGTTTGGTCGCGGTGACTGGGTGACCTGCTGCCTCCTGTAAATATTATCTATTCTGATTCAATCTTTATTTACTTTTTTAATCGGAATTTGAAACTAGCCAGAAATCTTTTTTCAGACCTTTCCGACTTCGCTTGGAGTTCCCCATCTTAACTCAATATGATTGATGGCTCAATCACCACTATGCGTTTATGTAAGCATGCACATTTACACATAAGAGCATGTTCATGTAAGTACAAACATATGTACATGTATTGATTTATTACGTTTTCAATAAAGTTTACAGTTTAGGCTTACTGCTGTGACACTTTCAGTTAGAAATGTCATTCGTTTGCATCTCTGCAAAAGTTACATCTTAATCAGCGTAGTTGCAAGCAAAAATATTTCCTGCTTTATGTCTAGCCAACACCCACAGCCAAAATCCAATGGGGATATGTTTGCATGTTACCATGTGAAATTTGTTGCACGAGTGTCGCATTTTCGCAATCAATCATTGACAAATTGCATTACAATATAAAGCAAAAATAAATAACGCATTGCTAGCGCACAAATGAAAAAAAACGACGCTTATCAGCCAAAAGCCATCCGCGAGCAATGCAGTCGAAACGTGCCACAAACAGCATGCAACATGTGACAACATGCAACATGGTGCCAACCATTGAACGTTAGGATGTATTTGCACCAATGCACTCCCTAAATGTGAAACAAATTGTTTGCTTCTGCGTCGTTGCGAAGGTAACAAGCGGCAGGTGGTGCAGCAGGGAGGAGTCGAAGGCTAACAAAGACGGTGTAAAAAACGCACAGCATGTAAGCTAAGTCGATCAATTGATAGCAATTCGAGCAATGACAATATGGCTGCTGGTGCTGTGTTTGCTTTTACCAAGCTCCAACATTTGTTGCTGCTGTTGCTACAAAAGCTGCTTAAGTTTGGGTCTGCCTGCCTGCCTGCTGGCTGCTAGCCATCACTCCATTTCCCATCGATCTATCGCCAAAAGCCAACAATTATCTGCACACGATTTGCCCACCTCAATAGTAGTATATTAATATGTACAGTTGGGTTTAGAAAAATGTGGACACTTGCAATTTTTTTTTCATTTTAAACAAGTAAATATAAACAATAAAATTTAGATAAGGCATATAAGATTTACAGGGTAATGCTGGCTAAGATAGTTAAAAGTCTTTCGTAGGGAAAATGAAAGACAGATGGCGAGATAGTTGGAAAGACTTTTGTTATTCTACCACAAAAGCTTTGAAGAAAAAATCCCTCATTCACTGGTGAAAAGCTATTTTGAGAGAAAGCACTTGTATATCATTTAGCTCGCGTCACTCGCACGGGGGTGCCATTCGACAGATCCGAGTTCGCGTCTTTAGGCAGCGGAGTTTTTTTAAATTTCATTTCATTTCATTTCATTTTTAGATTTTTTTGTTTTAAAAAGGAAAATACATGTTTTTTAATTAAATTTTTAGACAGTTATTTTAAATATTTTTTCTCTCTTAATATAATTTTCTTTTAATTTTTAGATGTCATTGTTTTAAAAAGACGAATATTTCATTTAATTTTTGTCTTTGTTTACTTAAATTTTTTTTAATTTAAATTTTTAGATTTATTTGTTTAAGAAAATATATTCTTTTTAATTTATAGAAATTTATTTTATTTAATTCTACTTTTTTTTAATTTCATTTGTTTTTCTTTTGCTAACTTAATTTTCTTTTAATACATTTTACTGTTTTAAAAAAATGTGTATGTGTTTGTTTTTTTTTCAGTTAATGGTTGGGATTCTATTTTAGCTTTTTGCTTTTCTTAATTTTATTTTCTTTTAATTTTTAGATTTTGTTTTTTTTAATGTTATATCTTTTTAAGTACTATTTTCTTCTTATATGTTTTTTTTTTTGTGATTTAATTTATAGATTTTATTATTTTAAAAGGTAAACACATAATTTTTTAATTTCATTTAATTTTTTTTGCTTTTTATTGGCCTATTTTTAATGAAAAATGTTTTTGGAAAAACAGCTCAAGCTCGATAAAGTCGTTGAATTTCATTTAATTTAAAAAAATAATTATTTTCATTTTATCTTATTTTATTTTTTAAATTTAATTCGCTTTTATTTAATAGTTTTTGTTTTAACAAGAAAAATATACAATTTTTGTTTTTTGATTTAATTAATTTTTACAAAACTTTTCGCTAAAATACGGACAGCATAACGCTAAGGTCTCCACGAGATTATTTCCACGCTTTTATAAAAGAAAATTTATAGTTTGTTCATATTTATATGCTCATTACTGTAGTATTATTTTTTTTTTGCGCGCGTGTTGCACCACAAATCTGCGTAGCTTTTGTTGTCATGCGCTTAGCTATCAATTTGGCAGCTTAGGAGGTTGCTGTTACTTACTTGTTGCTGCTGCTGTTGCTGTTATAATTGCTAGCGGCTGCCTGTTGTCGATGTACACGTACGTTCGATCGACAGTCATTGCCCTACTTAATTTTTTTCCTCCATCTCTGTAATTTTATAGATACTGTATTTGCTGCTTTGATCGATTTGTAGCCATCGAGATTTTGTTATACTCGTATTTGCTTTCATTTGTTGTTAATTGAATGATGATGATAAAATTTGAAAATATTATGCAGCAAGCTGTTGGACAATTTATGGATGGCTGAAATAGATGAAATTTTATGTTAAATGTAAACCAAAATGGAGCGGAAATTGTTATTATAGAATATTTGAAATAACGGTGCGCATTTTATAAATATTAGACATGTTTTATCGGACCAACTAGCTAGTGGGGTAAACGTCTGTTCACGTCGCGTCGCTCCAACAAAAACAACAACAAAAGCACAATTGTATTATTCGAGATATCCGAGTTCAAGTCCTCGGGCAGCGAAATTTTTTTTTCTACTAACATTTTTTTTTCCTTTTTTATTAACATTTAATTTTTTGTAGTGAGTGCGAAGAGNACCAGAGAGTTAGGCGACTTACGGAAGGTTTAAAGACCGGGGCGCACTCCTGTAAGAACAATAATGGCGACCTAGTAACTGATGTCCAGAGCGTACTTAAATTATGGAGGGAACACTTTTCCGCCCTACTAAATGGTAGCAGCACGGAAAGTTGGGGAGAAGAACCCGAGCCCGCAGTCGATGATGACGGAGTCGACGTTCCACCGCCTGACTATGACGAGGTACGTATAGAAATAACACGGCTGAAAAACACAAAGCCGCTGGAGCTGACAGCCTGCCAGCTGAGCTATTCAAGTACG
>NW_016184274.1:0-5275 GCF_001687245.7 Rhagoletis zephyria | reverse complement strand
TGTGAAATACTTTCTGTTGAAACATTTCAAATTGCATATAGATCAGTAAATCTGGTACCTTTTACCGCTAACGAAAAAAAAATTACCGGTTTGCTTTGAAAATATTCTGATTAAAATAGCAAAATATAATAATTCTCAATTTGACAGGAAATATTTTTAATTAATTAAAAATAATTGGCTGATTGTTTGTTTCTCATTCATCGTACTAAGAAAGTAATTATATAAACTAGAGGGCCAGTTACTGTCGAAATTCGACAGTTTTTCTAGTTTTAGAAGCCTTGGAGAGGATTTCTAACTTAACACGCAGCAAAACTTATACGGTACAAATTAACTAACCGAAAAATCTTCTGCTAAAACGTAACTAAATTTTTATTTTTTTTTATCTGAGAAGGTCTTTGGAGGACTTCGGCAGGACTTGGAATTGACATTCAAGTTTATCGATAAATTTCAATGATTTGATACATATCGATGGTTCGATGAATTTCAAGAACACTAAAATTCAATAACTCAACAAAATTCTTTAACTCGACCAATTTCGATAACTGTGAAATTCGATGGCTCGATAAATTTAGATAACTCAAAAATTTAAAAACTTTGGATACCTTTATAAATTTTTACTTTTGACATCTCCACATTTTTCGAAAACTATCTAACCATTTTGATAACTCGTTACACTCTGTTAAGACGATTAAATGCGATAAGCTTATATAACCTTGAAATTTCGATAAATCGATATGTTTTGAGAATTCCATAAACTTTGATTCGATAAATCAAACAATTTCAGTAGATCAATAATTATCGATAACTCTGTAAGTTGAAAGAACTCCATACATTACGACACCTCGATATATTTCGTTAAGTCTATAAATAATGATAATTCAATAAATATCGATAACTTGATACATTTCTTTAACTTGACAAATTTCGATAATCCCACATGTTTTTATAGCTCGATAACTATCCGTAAATTTGGACAACAAGGTTTCTGTGTCTATAAATTTCGACAACTCAGTAAACATTGACCAGTTTGAATAATTCGATACGTTGCGATAACTAACTTCGATGATTCGATAAATTTCAGTAAGCTTTATGGCTAATTTTATTTCGATTCCTATCGGAAAATTTCAGCTCTGTTAACCTAGTTCTTATGTATTTTTCATTGTCTCCATTTTCGCCTTTATCTCAATTTTCGTCTTTATCTTCACTTTTGCCTTTTTTTTTGTCTTCATCGTTATCACTTGTTTCTTCATCTTCATATTTATCTTTATTTCAAAGTTTATTTTCAAATACGAAGTAAAACAAAATGCGAAACGCTTGAATTGAACAGGTTGCAAAAACAACCATTAACAAATATGGAAATTTTTAAACGACGATTTTCAACCAATTTCGAAACTATAAAAACTCTCCTCATCTACAGAAAATTACTTTCCAACGGTGTTTTTGGTTTTGAAATCGGTAACTTTACCTTGGTCTTCATCTTTTTTTTTTATTTTATTCTATTATTTTTTTATAGTCAAATTTAACTAATGACTAGTAGTAAGAAATATCTGAAAGTTTTAAAATGTCGAACTTTTAATATTATATGGGTTTAATTAAAAATTTAAATTTTATAGGAAAACACAATCAAAATTTGATCAATTCACATAGTTGGTATACAAAAGGACAGGTGGAAAGACACACATCTTCATTATTTTTGGTTTTATACAGCTTTTTAATTGTATGATAAAACCTCCAGAAACTTAAATTTTCAAATATTTTCCTTTATTGTTAAAGCTGAAACATTTGCTATCCGGGCTTCGTAGGAAAAGTTTTATTTTCATCGCTCCGCTCTAGTTCCGCTCCGTTATTTAATTTCGCTCCGAGCTACGCTTCTGCTCCCAACAAATTGTTTTGTTTTTTTTTGTATTTAAGTAGCACATATCGAGCCCAAACCGCCAAAAAATTAGCTGCAAATTTTTAAAATTTTCTTTTTGACGCAGAACATTTATATGATCCCAATGTAGTTAGTCTTGTAAATTAAATGGCTGGTATTAATCCAGCCAGNTAAATATTTTCCTTCATTGTTAAAGCTGAAACATTTGCTATCCGGGCTTCGTATGAAAAGTTTTATTTTCATCGCTCCGCTCTAGTTCCGCTCCGTTATTTAATTTCGCTCCGAGCTACGCTTCCGCTCCCAACAAATTGTTTTGTTTTTTTTTTTGTATTTAATTAGCACATATCGAGCCCAAACCGCCAAAAAATTAGCTGCAAATTTTTAAAATTTTCTTTTTGATGCAGAACATTTATATGACCCCAATGTAGTTAGTCTTGTAAATTAAATGGCTGGTATTAATCCAGCCAGAAAAAATCCGAAAATGGATCAGAAAAAGGATATAAATTCGGAAATTCGAATTTTTGTCCATTTAACTGAGTGGAAGATCGATCTATATCGGCAAATTTTTCAAGAATTATATTCAAAAACGCCCTATCTGAGAATTTGGTTGAAGAACGTCCGGACTCAGAAAATGGTTCAAGAAGAAAAGAATGTAGAAATATAATTCACTTGTTAACTACAAAGTCGACTTTCTCGAGAACTTATTTACGAACCGTACCTCCATTTAAACTTTCCCTATCACATATGTATCTACATATATGGCAAAAATCTTTTGAGATAGGGTTTTTTCAATAACTTTTATTTTTTTTTTTAGCAATAATTTTTTATTTTGTGTGCTATTCTCTTTAAACCATATCTTCAAAAATGTTTCCTACAAGCCCGGTCAAGTTAGATTTTTAAGTTTGCATTGACTCGCATAAAGCTAAAAATTGGTATGAATGTAACAAATGCCATTATCAATGAAATGTGAAAAGTCTTCGTCGATCCCAGATTTGTAGAAATATTACTCAAGGTCGAAGGTCACATAAATTTACTTTTACCATTCCTCAGCCAAAGGTTAACGTAGCGTTCGCTACAATGACGTAAAGCACCGCACATACATACATTGCTGTACATGCAAACTTCACCTTACATATATACAACAACATATCTGCATATACATATACTTCACCGTACATGCATAGGTACACCACCGTACATAAACACAGCAGCAAACAGGGCTGCCAACTATTTTTAGCTATGAGGTGCTATATCGGGGATAAAGAAGTGCCAAAATGTGCCAAATGGAAAAAAAGTGCCAAATAAGGTGCCATCCTTTTTAATCCATCCCATTCAGCATTAAAATAAGAACCACATTTCTAAACCCAAAGTGCAATGCCAAAATAAGATGAACCAGTTGAGTAATCTTTAGAAACTAAAAAATTTTAGTTGAGAAAAAGAAGTAGGTACACGTAATGGATTTCACGAAAATGTATTGAAATATTGCTATTTTTGAAAAGTCTGATTTTGGCACTTTGTGCCTAATTGAAAATGTAAGTGCCATTTGATGTAAAAGATGCCAAAAATGGCACGGTTTAAGCAACTCATCAACCACTTCATTCACCACACTACATAACTCGGGACAGAACACAACGAATTCCCAACAAGCATGCAGCGGAACAGGTATACAAGACTGAACAAGTGCGCAGTCAAGTCAGTCTTGCAAGGTGAGTGGCTGGCTTGACTGGTCAGTGAGCCGATGGTGTGCTTGTCTCGCCGGCCAGTCAAGCTTATTTGTCACCGGCTGGTTGAGCCTCTGACACCGCCGACCCGTTCCAGCCCCTACTCATGTAGAGTGCGATAATGAGAACGGCGATGCCTGAGTCATGCTAGGTCGCTCAACTGCCATCGGGAAGCGCTTGCCGAGCTGTTCAGGACTACTAGGAGGACCGTCCGAAGCCGCTGAAAGCCATTCCCCACCACCGAGAATCATCTGCTGCGCCGCTACTGCTACTCCGCATCTAGTGAGAGCCGTTCGCTGAGAATCATCCGCTGCGCTACTGCTACTCCGCTGTTTTTGAGAGCCATTCGTCGCCGCCGGGAATCATCCTGCTACCTCTACTGCTTCTGCGTCGCTGCGCCATTCTGCTGTAACCCTACTGCGGCTCCCTGACGTTAGTGAGAGTCACCCGCCGTGCTGCTAGCGCACTCACCGTTACTCACCAGTTGATCCGTCATTACTCACCGTCATACACTCCAACCCGACCTCTCGCCAACAAACGAACGTCATCCGTCTCCCGATCTCTCTCTCTCGCTCAAATACTTTGATTTGAACATAATTTTTTCACAGGTGGTAGTACAAAACATTCAGTTTGTATGGTAGGTGCCAGGGGCCCTTTTCCAGTAACGCACATTTTTTCCATACGTATAGTATTGATTTCATATATCTCCATACCAAGTAGTCTAGTACTGTACCACAAGTACTTCCAGAGTTATGCAGCATGAAAAATTCCTTTTATATGGGAGGTGCCACGCCCCTTTGTCTAATCTCGATAAAGGCTATCCTACTTTTTAAGTTGGGCGAAACTTCTTGATGAACGGTTGAGTAGTTACAGCGTGAAATCGTAACAAATAAACCATTTTCATTATATTAGTCAGGTTCCAGTTCTGACTATTAAAATAATTTTTAGAGGTGAGCATTTTTTTGCGCTCAACGTAACCCCATTATTAAGTAAAAAGTTACGCAAGACGATTTTTTTAGAAATGTTAAGTAGCACATTGTTCTCTGATTCTTCTTTTGAAGATGTAAAGAAGTATATTTTATCCATAAAAATTTAAAATAAGTACCGCTAATCGACTACCAGTTACAGTTGTAAGCAGCCTTTTTTCTTGCATTTGGTATCTGGCACATTTGTTTAATACTTGTATTTTTATTCGGAAATTCGTTCCATAATACATCATACACCCACCCTGTCGGAAACAACAACAACCAAAAAGGAAGTATTTTTATTCCTCTTAAACTGCTTGTGAATGTTTTAAAAATGGACAATTAAAAATGAAATAAAAATTGTTAGATACAGTTAATTTAAGAGTTTATATATAAGTAGCTCTGAAGTAAAACGGCCGGCTCTTTAAAGAGCAAAATAAAAGAAATTACAAAAACGATTATACCTAACAAAACTTACAAATATACACTCTTTTGTTACTTTCCCAGTAAATGTTAATATGTTTTTGACGTTCTGATAGCCCGCTACCTGCTGATAATTCTTTGAAATCAATATTAACTTGTTTACGTCCAAAATACACATCCACGGTTATACCAAACATTTAATCGTGAACGTGAGCGCATGGCTTAAGGTGCTTAGACGGAGCTACTACATCTTATATTTTACAAATTGTTTAGCTTTTACCTAATAAAATTTG
>NW_016184272.1:0-5276 GCF_001687245.7 Rhagoletis zephyria | reverse complement strand
ATATGCGTTAAAGAATGCCAAAGATCCCTACAAGCTCTACAGCAACACAAAATCAATCTTTACTGGTTCTCGGGATATTGTGGTGTCCCGGGAAACGAGGAAGAGGACGAATGTGCTAGGAAGGGATATGAGATGGTGCTCGGGGAAGTGATCCAAATCGTGAAACCTCACCTGCGATTTCTGTCTTCATAAGTCGAGAGACTGACTAGGGCAGCTACCAACAGTAGGTGGGAAAATCTGCACACCTGCAGGGTATTGTGATTGCTCTGGCCACTTATTATTAAGGCTTTCAAAGTCGAACGTTAGGCTTCTTACAGGAATACTAACGGGACACTGGACCATTGGCCACATGCTGCAGGGATGAGGAGGAGTTAGAATCCGTCCAGCCCTTCCTTTGCGAGTGTCCAGTACTTCGAGGAAAACGCCTCAAGTTTCTTGGGGACCATTTCTTCGAGAACCTGGATATCTTGGGGAAAGCTCCTCCGGAAGGACTACTGGGATTCGTCAGAAAATCAAAATGGTTCGGAGACATGTAGGGATAGGCTTGGGGTAACCGTCCATGGGCATCACAATGACCCTCCGAGGCATCTGAGTGAACTCTTTGCAATCCATTATCATTAGCCCATTCATTTACGAAGCACAAATTAGCGTTAAGATTACATATACAGTTATCAGTAGAGGAGAATGGACAACTCAAATATACTTAAACATCATCTGCATAAATATGCACATAACTGAGTTTAAGAACATTGAGTAGGTCTTTGATGTACAATAAGAACAACAACGGGTCAGGGATAGATTTTTGCGGAAAACCTTTAGTTACAGGAAAGAGGTAAGACATAGAACCAGGGTTGTGCCAGTAAACTATTTACGTTACTTACAACAATTTTTTACTTGTAAATAATGTAAGTATTTACAGGGTGATATTTTTGGTATAAATAATGTACATTTGTAAAGAATTGTAAACAATTATAAGTAATTTTAAATTATTGTAAATAATTGTAAACAATGTAAATATTGGTAAATATTATCTCCGTGCGAACACCAACGTGTTTCAGCCAGATTGTGCCTGTAAAATATTTACATTATTTACAATAATTCTTTACTTGTAAATTATTGTAGCTAATTGTAAGCAATGTAAATAATTTACACTTTACAATTGTTTGCAATTATTTATAAATTTTAAAATATTTTACAATAATTTACAATATTTTGCAATTATTTACAATGTAAGTGTAAAAAATGTGAAAATTTGTGTAAGTGTACAACCCTGGATAGAACTATCCACACTCACTGTTTGGGAACTATATTTTCTTCGAGATTGCAGGTGCGGCACCATGGGATGTACGGAAGGCCCATTTTGGCTGCATGTTCACCAATGGGCCAATGTCCCGTTATTTTTTCTGGCACCTTTAAAAGTTCCTCTGTTTTGCTTTGTCATAATGCGGTCATCAATTTTTCGCAGCTTTGAACGCTATTCCAATTTATTTCAGCCGTACGTGGCTACTTCAAATGCAGTTCCTTTTGATTAAGTCGAGTGGACAGTTTATTGCCTCTGCTTCGGATTCATCAAAAAATGTTCCACCCTTCCCCAATTCGTCAGCACTCTCATTTCTACATATGCCAAGATGCGAGAGATATCTTTTAACTCGGCCGTCGAGCTTAACGTAGATTTGCAATATCTGACTACTTAAAATTGTTTACCAAATCAAGTACCATAAGTGTCGCACTATGGACTAAATTGATTTTTTTTTTGTTTAAGATTCAATGTAACGATAAAGAATAAAGTTAAGTTATGCAGATTAAGGAAAATTCGCACGATTGTCAACACTCCTTATTTTAAGAGTTGAAATAAGAGGAGGAGATGGGCATGTTTAAAAAATCGATAACCCTTTGCCTATTTTTAAATTTCTTAATCTCAAAGACATATATAGGGTGTCCAAGAAGTACAAACTTAAGGAGAAGGTAGGTGGCGGGTGAGCTCCTGGATAATTTAAGAATGTGTCACCGTTTTTGAAATATTGATATTTTTTTATTAAAAAAATGGTTCTTTTCATGCGTTTTCTTTAACTGCGTGGACAAACAAGCTCAACACTGAGGGGAAAAATAGTAAAATCATTCAGAAACTTAGCTGATCTTACTGTCAACGTCAACGAAAGTACTGTATAGTGGTAAATATACTATTCAACTACGCGCATATAAAAATGAAGCGTTCGTTTTGAAAAAGCATCCGTGAAGTGAATAATCATCAAGATAAAAACAAACAAAAAATAATATTTTATTTGTATGTTGCCTGCAATGGAATTCGAACCCTGACCCTCTGACAATCAACAGATTGTGGCAAGCATCTATGCGCACTCAGCTACAACCAGACGTATACATGTGCTTTTAAATGTTAAATTTCAATCAACACCACAGCACGCGAATAGTGCATTTGTACAGATCAACATGTCGCACAGTGTTTCGACTATATGGAGGCAGATAGAAAAAAGTCATGGTGATAGTTGATAAAAAAAACCCGGTTGGACTTAGAGAGGGAAAAGTAAAAGTCACAAATACCACATTTCACATTACTTATTCACACCCCTTCTTCACAAACGATACATTTCGAAAGAAATACGGGAATCGGCGCGATACCGAGTAATCAGTTAAGTTGCCTTTGGCGATTAACCCATTAAAGAAAATGTTTCTTTTTCAACTGTAATCAATTATTTAAATATCGTGGAATATTCAGGTGAAGGTATTTATCATTTATTTGGTACTTTCCTATTTTCTTACAAAAAATTTACTTTGAAATGTAGGTGCTAAAGATTATTAGTAAAAAAGGGTGAGTACCGGTCCGTCAGGTCTTGACGAATGTTTTAGAGAATTTTATGTAGTTTGAGAATATATAATTTGATCTTTACGCGCGACTTTGCAAATATATATATGTGATTTTTAATTTTCTTAATTTTTGATTTTCAGCTTTTTTTTGCATAATTTCGCGAAAAGAATTGTCGAACAATGAAAAAATCTCACCAAACATGGGGAGAAAAGCGAGCATTTACACCTGAGTAATTTTATAGTATAACCTTTGTTTTCTGATATCTGAATCTTCCCCATATTTTATATTTAGGTTTTTCTAATAAAAAGAGAGAGCACAAACTAAATTTCATCGAAATCGGATGAAATTTAATATTTCCTCCCTCAAGAGTAGAAGGCGTGGCAATTATTCCATCTCTATCAAATTTCATAATTCCCCTATTTATAAGTAAAACTAGAGCTCATGTCCAGTTTCAGTAAAATCGGTGCAGGTTTATTATTATTTCCACCTGCCTCCATATAGACGAAACACTGTGTGTCGTCGGTGATACTGCAAGACACACTGCTACTGCTACAACTTCTACCGCTTAGACTTTGTTGCTTTTTCAATTTTTCCTAATATACAATCGTGGTACAAAGCTCAATAAAAATATAAAAATCAATTTATGTTTATTTTTTTTTTTTAAACATGATCCTTTGCGTATTCTCGAACAGACTAACAAACCGTTTTTCGTCATCAGCGAATCATAAAACAGAGCGTGATGCAATACGTAACTGTTATGAATGGTCAGTTTGCTGGGCACAACAATACGTACCATGCCAACGTTAAACTGCTCTTGAGAGAATGTAAATTAAAATTATTTAAATCGTAGTAGTACTTATGGTAAGAAAAATCAAAAATACTTCATTTTGTGTTGTTTTGTGATACTACAGTTAACACGTTCGCTACCAAGCGTATTTAAGCAGTGCGTCATTACATAGCAGGTATAATTTTATTTACTTTTGTCTAGTTTTGTGGGTTTTGTCATTGTCCTGCAGGGAAAGGTACCAGTTGTGAACCAGAATGCTACCAGTTTGCGTTTCGGCCCAACTAATTCACGTTGTATCCTTTTTCAATGTTAGCGACTGGTATTTTTAACATGGCGGTGTCAGAGGAGATGTCAATTGTCCGCTCCTGCATCAGATCGCTACCAGTAGAAATACTTGTACCATCATACCTGTTGATGGGATAGACTGCCTATTCATCCCCCGTGAAAAGCATAAACACGTCATTTTGTTCGCGGCGCTGCAACAGTGACAATTGTCGGCAGAGTAAAGCTTTGGCACTCCAAGTGAAGTGATCCGGGTTCGAATCTCAGTGAGCGAATCTTTTTTTATTAAATTTTTNTCCTTATACTTTTTAACAATTATATACCATTTCACTCCACATCACATCTTCAGAACGATTAATTACGTAAGAATGTCGAATATTCTTGAATTTTGATCAATTATGCAACAATAACTGCGTCAAAAGAAAATCCCTTATTTATATGAAATGTCCCTTTTTTCCCTTTTAATAATTTTTGATGCAAAATATCCCTCAAATAGGGAAATTACCCACAATCTGGCATCACTGGGCGGATCTGAGTAAAAGCTCTCCCTGCGTATCGCTGATGTACATACATACATATGTACATATGTATAGTGTTTGGATCTGCCCAAGCTTAGACCTCTTTACACTGCTTCTTTAGAAGGAAATAAAACCAAAATACGTGCCAAGACCATTTAATGATCTCTACTGCCGTGGAAATCAGAAAATCGCTACGCAAAATTTTTGTCGCTAAAATTCTCTAAATTGGCGATCGAAATTGGCGATCGAAATTGGCGATAGTAAATGTTAGAATCCAGCCGCAGGTCTTGATTAAGAATTGCTTTTAATCGGAAAGGTCCCATTTGAGATTATTTTTTAATTTGTATATAACTTAACCGAATTCAACGTTTATGGAAGTAAAATTGCTTTTAATTACTATCCACTTTAATTCATTTCATCCATTAGCCAATCATGCTATGTGAACTTATGGACTGCATACACAGGTGAGTTGTTGCGGCACGTGCAATAGGCCATCGTCCGCGTGACGAAAAATGTCCCAAACACGTGTCAGGCCATTCCATTTATGAAGTGATGGTAGTGACGCCGACCTACAAAGTTAAAATATGAAAGTTAGATTTGATTGCAATTTTAAATTGACTTTACTCGGCTGGGATCTGTATTCCGCCAAAATTCAAATCAGGAAAGGGGAATCAGGCTGAAAGTTTCAGTTCTAAATTAAACAAATTTCTTTCAACTCCAATAATGAACATAATAAACTTTGAAATTAAGCTTAAAAAATATTTACCTAACTTGTGCAAAGTCACATGAGATTATGGGGTGCGTTTTTTTTCTCTATTTGTGCAACAATTTTTGCTAAAATGTACTCTTATCTCACGAAATTGCA
>NW_016184271.1:0-5276 GCF_001687245.7 Rhagoletis zephyria | reverse complement strand
GAAAATCTCTAGTTCTGAACTGGTGCGCCTGTAGTACGTTTAGACCCAGTATTGGTTCGCGATGAATCTCTTTTGCATGCAAACAACTGGAAAATTTAACATGGCGATGTCCTAGGAAGTGTAAATTGCCCCCCACTGCATCCCTTTTTCGATAGTTCCGAACATTCTATAGTTCCAAACCAGCTCTAAACTCGACAGACGAATAAAGTATTGATTTTTTCAGTATTTTTGGTTTTTCCATGTGCGCGATTTTAGATTATTGTTTGAATGATTATAGGAAATGTACGTGTACATCCCTTTGGCTGTAGCTGAGGTTGGAAAGGTGCTTGCTGTTATTGGTTAGATTCCATAAGGCCACAAGATGTTAAAATGTTAACAAAAGTTTTGAGTTTTGTATTACCAAGCTATGAAAAATCATCTGCGAAGTACAGAATGGA
The DNA here is from genome assembly GCF_001687245.7 of Rhagoletis zephyria. Classification (NCBI taxonomy): domain Eukaryota; kingdom Metazoa; phylum Arthropoda; class Insecta; order Diptera; family Tephritidae; genus Rhagoletis; species Rhagoletis zephyria. Next base: position 4,839 of record NW_016184271.1, on the reverse strand, counting down.
AGCGTATTTGAACGAAAACCACATATCTATGTAAAGTAAACAAGAGCCCCGCTGCATCTTTCTTTCGATAGTTCCGAATCAGTTCTAAATTCACCCCTTTAGATATAGATCTCGATTGAAAAAAAGTAAGAGCACCTAAGCCACATTGGAGAAGTGAAACTTAGGCTACATATCTATTTTGTCTTATAACCAATATATATACATACATATATGTACATACATACATACATCATACATATATTTTTTGTCTTTTTTATGTCTAGATCCCTACCCCTGTTTGTTGTAATTACATTTATGTAATTCTGTTTTCCTTTATCTACATTTTTATCTTCATACTCTATCGATAACAAAATCGATAGTAACATCCACCAAAATATCGATAACAAAACCAATAAAAATATCGATAACAAAATGATGACGAATTCGATAAAAATTTCGATAGCAAAATCGATAATAATGTTGGTAGCAAAATGGATTAGAAAATCGATGAAAATATCGATAACACAATCGATAAATAATAGTTAAAAAAATCTATAAATAATCGTAAAAAAACGATAAGAAAATCGATAAAAACCGATAACATAATAGATAAATCGATAACAAAATCGATAAATTATCGATAATAAAATTATAGAAAAATCGATAACAATATTGACAACAAAACCTTTAAAAATATCGATTATTATATCGATAAACCCCGAGAAATGACTGGCGTGATGTTTTGGACTCGGTCAAAATCGCTTAGGCGGTTACAGCGCCAATAAAGAAGAAGAAAACCCGATAACCCTGAAAATCTCTAAAATCTTAAAATGGTTTCCAGATTGAGTCTCTGTGTCTCTATCTATATCCTCCCCTCTATAATTACCTCCATTTTAATCTTTCTTCCTCCATCTTCATCTTTACTTGTATCTGTATCCTCATGATCATCTTTTTCTTTATATATTTTTTTATTTTAACTTTTATGATTATCATTTTCTTCATCTACATATTCCCCTTCACCATTCTTGGATTGGCCTTCTTCTAAGTGTTATTCTTTAACCTTTTATTAGCAAGTTTTTATTAAATTAATACCATGTGCATACACTCAAGAAGCATTTGTTTCAGCCCCAACCATTTCCGTTGCACCATTTCCGTGTACAATTTAAGTTGCATCATTTCCGTGTGCGATTTCCGTTGCACCATTTCCGTTGAATTTACTCCCAACCATTCAACCATCCGCCACTAAAGAAGTTTCACTTCAAAAAGTGAAATAAAATAGTTTCTTAAAAGTAACACATTTCGCCGATTTTGAACTGGTGGGTATCTAGTTACTATCGAACTAGTTCCTTTTTGGCGATAAAGATCTAGTACGATACTAGAAATTCGATTCACTATTCGCGATTTCTCTGCAGGGTGACTATTGGCAGCTGCGACCGATGGCGATGGCGCTTTAATGAGGCCCAGTGATTATGTGAGAAAATGAGCTATTATAAAAGTGTGTTGTTGTTGTGCTGCTGGTAAACAATGAAATCTGCGTAGTGGAGACAATTGGCTTTTAAAAGATAATTTTGTCATATAACACAATCGAGGTTTAGTTTTTTATGCAGCGATTACAAAAGCATCATTGCTTTCAAATGAATCGAGGAGCACTTAAAAGTTTTTTCTTTGACATACTAAAAACTTTTCGTAGGTCTTTCTTAACGGATGTTAAATATGTTTAGACTAAGGTTGCTAATTATCTGAATGGATATACGCTAGGGCATTACAGAGCCTTGGATTTTAAGACGTTAAACTCTTTGAAATTTCACTTTTCAAAATCATTAGTTTACGGGTGAGCAATGGAGGGATCCAGTCATTCTATTGGGGAAGTCGGTAAAAATGTTCCGTACTGATGACTTGAGGATTTTGAATGGAACTGAATGGCGTATGTCATAAAATAGCAGACTGGATAACTGGCAAAAAATTACGTAGACATAATTCTGTTTAGATGGTCAAGTTGCTCTAGAAGTCTTGGAAACGGCCAGACTTCTTCCGAACTTGTCAAGGAACGTAAATTAAGGCTGAACTGTTTTGTAAAAATTTAAGCAGTTTGAACTCTTGTTAGTACCTGTACACCGTGGTGTCCAAGGCAAAGAACTAGCTGAAGAATTCGCAAAGTGCGTTTCTTTGGAGTGCCGAATCGGATTGGAGCCACTTATAGGGCCAAGTACGCCAGGAAATGTCAGGTATATCAGGGATCTCTTAAAGAAATCTTATTAGAACAGTGGGCCTGTTCGAGGCACGTAATAAAAGCGGCATTACTGCCGTACTGATGAAAAATGGCAACATTGTTGCAACTGCCCAACTGATAATACATTGCTAGAAATTGACACAGAACGCGGTACTTTAATAATTCGCGCAACACTGCGGTTGTGATTGCAACTCGAACAAGCCCAGTATATGCAATACGGTAACCTACAAAACAACCAAGTGTTTTCTGGTAAGGCAAGACAAAGTGGCGAAGAAATTCCTACACAGACAGAGAAGGAGTGAGCTATAAGCACGCACAGGACTTATAACGACACATAATCCATGACCACATACAAATCGTCATTTGTTCCATTCTTCCTCACGTCGACTGCGTTTAGGATTGTTGAATAGCTTCCGTGCCATCGATTTAAGTTGACCTAGTTCTTCGTTCCACCATACCGGCTTGGGCTTTGATCGTGGTCGAGATATAGGACAACTCCGCTCGAAGCACTTGGAAAGGACCGAGTTTAGACGATTAACTGCCCTATCAAGATTAGAATCCCCTCGCTGTTGACGGTGGTTGCTCCTCCTCGTACGGTATGTATTCTGACGTTAGTAAAAAGCTATGAATGCGACGTTGTTTGCACACCGCCGTTGTGAGATCTCCGGTGCTGTATTGGGTGAAAAGAAAGAGATTGATATATTTTTGTTTGCTAGTATACAGGTTCCTATCTTACCTACAGTCATTGGAATGTAAAGACAGTAACCGTCTAACTCAAGTCCACCAACCCTACCCCTAACCAGGCAGGGCTCTTGGATGTGGGCTATATCCAGCTCCTTATCTGCGATGAACTTTATCAAGTCGAGCGAGGCGGAAGTGGATTGATGCAAGTTAATTTGCACCAGTGCCAGCCTCCTCCCTTGCAGCTTGCGGCCTCTCTCCAGGCTGACCTTAAATTTGTTGAGTGACGTCTGATCAATGTCTCTCTTCACTTTCGCCTTGCAGGGTGTCAAAGACACTACCTGCCGTAAAACAGCGCTTAGATCTGGGTTATGACGCCCAATCAGTTTCAGTATTATCTCCGCAGCCGGAACCGGTGGCGGAATCCATACTGAGATAATTGGACGAATTGGGAGCCTAGCCCACGGTCGGAGTTCACTCAGACTGCCAATCGCGCGCGTTAGGAAGTCTAGCGACTTCCTGTTGCCACAGCCTTTCTGCCAGCCAGCTCCATCGAAAATCAGTTCCTTCGCCTCTACAGGTAGTCAATGCTCCGGCGTTATCTTCCCAACAGGGTCAACATTGTCGATTATACCGATGGTTTCGGCTTCTTCGGTTCTTACATGGGCGGCTCTTATTTGTTCTTTCCTGTTTGTTCTATCCATGGACCTAACATAGACTACATTGTCGGAAAGTAGAAAAATGTCGTTTAGCATACACTTACGCCCTTTATGCTAAGTCAAGGTTATTTATAAAAAAATTATTTACTACGGTGCAGTTATCTAACCATACTAAGTGTAATTAAAATTTTTAAAAGCTTTCGCGGAGAAATTTCCTAGAAATTATAAATTTGCATGTAATTACCTTTAATTGTTAAATACATTTGTAAACACGTATATGCATGCACATTAGGGTGGTCCTTAAAAACAAATGAGCGTTTTTTTTAGTCTCACCCCTTCAATCGGTAATAACACGGTCACAGATATTACATATAAATTTTGGTCCCGATTGGAGTCGGTTACGGCATGTCGGAATGGGGTCCAAGGCCAGATGCTCCATGGAGACTCAACAAATTAAAAATATTTTTTTTTTCATATAATACCCAAAATAGATACTACTAAAGTCGAATAAATCACAAACAATTTTTGGTTCCGATTTTAGTCGGTTAAGACGTCTTCATAGGGTAATCCGAATTTTGATCCCTGTTCCGTTCTGTTAACCGCTCCAATCGGGGCCAAAATTTATCTATGATACCTTCGACTTAGAAAATCTGTTGTAAAAATTTTGTTCCTACTTTTAAAGGCCACCCTAATGTACATATATGGCACGCGCACCTCAGATGTGCATAATGCATTAACTCAAAATTTCCATTTTGTAAACTCAAAAAAATTGATTCTAGGCGCCGTTTAATCATCTGGTGGTGGAATAATTTCCAGTGCTTCTTTGCTACAAATTATAACAAAGTATTGCTTTAGCTTTTGCTGGTAGACAAATATTTGAAATTTGAACATTTTTGAAACAAAAAGACAAAAATATCAAAGTTTGACTTAAAGATTTTTTAAGATTGAGAGCGCGAAGTATGTACATATGTACGTACACTGCTGGCAAAAAGTATTGGCACAACTGCTTTTTTACAATACATGCAACAATTTTTATTCGAATATTTTTCCGCTAATTTTTTATAAAAATATGGTTCATTCTACGACAAAAAAACATAAAAATGTAATTTCTAAACTTTGTGCAAAACTCGCGAAAATTCAGAAAATTTTCATGCAAATTTGTAATTTTTTAATCAGATTTTTTGGTATTCCAGTATAAAAAATGCACGTTCGGAGTTAATCAAAAATCGCATTGATTTTTCAGATTTTTTTTTGTTGAAGGTGTTTTGCATTTTTTCCATATAAAGTATT
>NW_016184270.1:0-5276 GCF_001687245.7 Rhagoletis zephyria | reverse complement strand
GTGTCACAAAACAGCTGTGCCTACAGGGTGATCATGATGTGTTAAAAAAAGAAGAACGTAAATCAATAAGACGGGACATCTTGAACGTGAGCATCGCCAAAAACGTAAACCTATAAAAGGAGAAAACGTTACCAAAAAAAGTAAGTCCAAAGAAAAGATTAATAGATTTACGTTATTTGTTGCAAACTTCCAGACTTACTCACCACACTTCAGCGAGTTGTCTCTTCTTATAGACTTACGTTCTTTGCTGCAAGGTTCCTTTTCTTTTGAACGTGTGTGTGTTGTCCCTTCTTGTAGATTTACGTTCTTTGGTTTGACTTGCCTTTGGTTGGCTTGGCAGCACTGTATCAACCTTTGGACCTGTCACTTGTTGCAGGGAGCGTTATCTTTTTTGTTCATTTTGTAAACTTTATTAAATCAATTTATTTTGTTGAGTGCCTATATTAAAAATTTGTTTATATCAACCAAAATATGGCACGTGTACTCGTTGGTGTTAAACGCGTGATCGATTATGCCGTTAAGGTACGATATACGAGAAATTTTCGTAGCACTTATCTACGAATTTGTTGCCTTTTGCATAATCAACAGCGCAGCACCCGCTTTGAGATTTATCTGCTCCCTGCTGCGACTTTTATGACCTTTACACATATATTCTAATACGATGTTTTCTAGGTACGTGTTAAACCTGACAAGACAGGTGTGGTTACTGAAGGTGTTAAGCACTCAATGAACCCTTTCGATGAAATCGCTGTCGAAGAGGCCATCAAATNGCCAATTTTCTATACGCGTTGTTGCGTTTCTAAACAAAAAAAAAAAAAAAGACTTGCCTTTGGTTGGCTTGGCAGCACTGTATCAACCTTTGGACCTGTCACTTGTTGCAGGGAGCGTTATCTTTTTGTTCATTTTGTAAACTTTATTAAATCAATTTATTTTGTTGAGTGCCTATATTAAAAGTTTGTTTATATCAACCAAAATATGGCTCGTGTACTCGTTGGTGTTAAACGCGTGATCGATTATGCCGTTAAGGTACGATATACGAGAAATATTCGCTTTTTTTGTAGCACTTATCTACGAATTTGTAGCCTTTTGCATAATCAACAGCGCAGCAGCCGCTTTGAGATTTGTCAGCTCCCTGCTGCGACTTTTATGACCTTCATACATATATTCTAATACGATGTTTTCTAGGTACGTGTTAAACCTGATAAGACAGGTGTGGTTACTGAAGGTGTTAAGCACTCAATGAACCCATTCGATGAAATCGCGGTCGAAGAGGCCATCAAACTGAAGGAAAAGAAGATCGCCGCTGAAGTCATAGCAGTCTCAGTTGGCCCAACGCAATCTCAGGAGGTGATACGTACTGCGCTGGCGATGGGGGCTGATCGTGGCGTACATGTTGAAGTGTCTGGCAAGGAATACGATTTACTGCAACCCATTCATGTCTCCAAGATTTTAGCGAAATTGGCATTAGACGAGAAAGCCGATTTGGTAATTCTTGGCAAGCAAGCCATTGATGATGATAGTAACCAGACAGCACAAATGACCGCTGCCGTCTTAGATTGGCCGCAGGGTACTTTCTGTAATAAAGTAGAAAAGACAGATGCTGGCTTGACTATCACACGTGAAATCGATGGTGGTCTAGAGACTATTAAAACTAAGATCCCAGCAGTGCTGAGCGCCGATTTGCGCCTGAATACACCACGTTATGCAACGTTGCCAAATATCATGAAGTCAAAGAAGAAGCCATTAAAGAAAATCACGCCAAAGGATTTGGGAGTCGATACAACACCACGCATCGAGATTGTTTCTGTTGAGGAGCCGCCTGTGCGCCAGTCAGGTGCTTTGGTACCTGATGTAGACGCACTCGTCGCCAAACTGAAAGAAGGCGGCCACATCTAAACACAGATGTTGTTAAATGATATAACAGCAGGTTTAAAGTGCATTTATAAAATATATTTTTCCGATTTTAATTTTTTTTATTCCCGAAATTCTTAGATAAATTAATGAAATTTGAAAACCTCTAAAACAATCTTTATGTTTCCGAATTCGTGTGTAGTCTATTGGAAGTAGATAATAAATATTTACGTTTAATCCCATAACGAATTGGAACAGATAACTAGGCGTTTTATTTGAAAGTGCATGTGGTGTCGTCAGTAGAATACATACTTATTAATTACAGCTCAAATATGTTGAAGTAAAATCGCTTGAAATGAGATTGCTGCGTAAATTTGGTCTCCGCACACTATTGCATTCAAGTCATTGTCATATAATTATGTGAGAAACTACAGAATGCTGTATCGTTCCCATAAACGGTAATATCTCGAGGTTATTTTGCAAAGCATTTAAGGAATTTTCNAAGATTTTAGCGAAATTGGCATTAGACGAGAAAGCCGATTTGGTAATTCTTGGCAAGCAAGCCATTGATGATGATAGTAACCAGACAGCACAAATGACCGCTGCCGTCTTAGATTGGCCGCAGGGTACTTTCTGTAATAAAGTAGAAAAGACAGATGCTGGCTTGACTATCACACGTGAAATCGATGGTGGTCTAGAGACTATTAAAACTAAGATCCCAGCAGTGCTGAGCGCCGATTTGCGCCTGAATACACCACGTTATGCAACGTTGCCAAATATCATGAAGTCAAAGAAGAAGCCATTAAAGAAAATCACGCCAAAGGATTTGGGAGTCGATACAACACCACGCATAGAGATTGTTTCTGTTGAGGAGCCGCCTGTGCGCCAGTCTGGTGCTTTGGTACCTGATGTAGACGCACTCGTCGCCAAACTGAAAGAAGGCGGCCACATCTAAACACAGATGTTGTTAAATGATATAACAGCAGGTTTAAAGTGCATTTATAAAATATATTTTTCCGATTTTAATTTTTTTTATTCCCGAAATTCTTAGATAAATTAATGAAATTTGAAAACCTCTAAAACAATCTTTATGTTTCCGAATTCGTGTGTAGTCTATTGGAAGTAGATAATAAATATTTACGTTTAATCCCATAACGAATTGGAACAGATAACTAGGCGTTTTATTTGAAAGTGCATGTGGTGTCGTCAGTAGAATACATACTTATTAATTACAGCTCAAATGTGTTGAAGTAAAATCGCTTGAAATGAGATTGCTGCGTAAATTTGGTCTCCGCACACTATTGCATTCAAGTCATTGTCATCCAATTATGTGAGAAACTACAGAATGCTGTATCGTTCCCATAAACGGTAATATCTCGAGGTTATTTTGCAAAGCATTTAAGGAATTTTCTGCTCTAAAAAACATCACAACATTTTTTCGTGCGAATTATTTTATTTATGTATATTGGAGCTTACAAACATGGCAGTCTATCTTATGTCTATATGCATGATTTTGCGACAAAAAGATTACATACTATGTATAGTAGAACATTTTAAATTTGAATAAAATGTATATGCAAGTTAAACGTGTATAAAAGCATATCAAAATTCTTAATATTTACTTGGAAAGTGGCTTGTTTCGTTGGATATCTAATTCGTTTGGAATGTCGCCCAAATGATTAGTTCAGGGACCGCTAAGTTCAATAGAAATTACATGCGTATATAAACGCAAATACATGCATATGTATTTATTTTCTTAAATGTTGAGATACTGTTTATTAAAAAAATACCAAAAGTTCGTCGTCAAAATCTGTTTTTATAAAATGAGTAAAATTTTAATCTTAGATGAGAAAATAATTGTTTGAACTAAAATCTGAAGCTTTGTCAACGCTTCCAAAATATTCACCATGGATGGTTTCACTTTTCAGTAAACTATTGGACTTATCGCAGTGCCGTTTTATCACTGAAACGCAAAATTCGTGTCAGCATTGTAGTAATGCATGGAATCTGTTTTTGTTGATGCATTTCAGGATTGTCCGGAGTACAAGACTCGAAGTCAACTGCAACTCGTTGGCACACGAATGTTAGCAGTGTGAGTATATCTAAGCGTTTACCATTCGCTGCCAATTCGGCACAGAGAGATTGCATAAACCAAGAGCCTCGTGTAGTATTGCGCCATGAATAGAATCCCGGTATAGTAGAATAGGCAATCAAAAAATCGGCGTGCAAAGGGATTTTATAACTCATTGATGATTCACCGTCAGTTTCGGTACGTCCAGCTCGCTTCATTGTTACACCTGGATCGAGGCGATCACCTTGGCAAGCTTGTATGAAGAACAGCTTAGGCTTTCCTCCCAAACTTGGGCAATGCTGCGGTGTAAAGTAAGCCCATATTTGATCCAATTTGTATTGCACATCCTTCGCATAAATATAACCAAGTTCCCCATGTGAGAGTATAGCAATCAAAATGCAATCGTTGTCCTTGTGGTCTTGCTGCCCCGCCCATTCTACATGTTGTTTTAATTGCTTTAAGTTGCAATCTTTAAATACTTTCACATCAAAATCCAGTTGTTTAAGTACACGGGCCAAATTATCACAGTCGACATTGGTGCCTGCGCGTGACTTCAACGTGGGGACCTCAAAGTTTTCATGATTGAAAATCAATGCCATTCCTCGATTCTTGTGGCGCATATTATATTCGGCCGCATGTCGGTCGGTAACCATGCGTGCTGTGTAACTGTGATAACTGCTGCCATAACCATTAGCAAGTTGACCTATAGCACCAACACCTGAAGCGGCGCCGCCGCCACCACCACCAGCGCCACTATAATAGCCACTGCCACTAGGTGCACCCGATGACGAGCCTAATGAACCGAAAGCGTCGGTTAGATCGTTTGTTGTACCCACTTGATCCTCGGATACGCTCATTGTTGTGAAATTCTGCGCAACTCTTGCAAATTGATGTTGCTAAAAAGGATATGTTTTATGTGTATAACTTTTCGGGCCTCTTAAAGATGAGTCACTTTGCACTCATGTATTTGACCTGCACTTTGTTCAATTTGTAGGTAAAAACAACGAGTTTTCTAGTCCAACCGTTTGCGTTGCCTGTTGTATTTTGATGCTTTATGCCTGCGCGTTGCACTATTCAAATGCATCAGCTTGTATTTTCCTTTTGTTTTCCATTTTCGATTTTTGCGATTGGTCTTTTCCCCTATTCGCAAAAAAATCCCAACCGCTCGCGCTAGTGAATTTTTGGTCCCACCCGATTAGAGCTCTCAAATCAAGAGACGCAGGGTTGCATGCAGTGCAATGCGGTTGTTTAGAGTAATGGGTTCTAAACTTTAAGCACTTCAGATCTAATTTTAATAAAAAAAATTAATGGAGGGTAACTGTTTAAGCCTCCTGTTAAATTAATTCAGAATCAC
>NW_016184269.1:0-5276 GCF_001687245.7 Rhagoletis zephyria | reverse complement strand
TGAAAATGCAAAACGTCAAATATTATTTTCTACTTTTTAGCCCATTTAAAAAGCGTTGTATATTAAAAAGTTTTTTTTTTTTTATAATTCAACGATATTAATAGATTGGTGCAGACACATGCATATAAATATGTATGTAAATACATAAGAGCACCAATTAATCTCATTTAAAGAAATGGCGTGCCGTCCATTTCCGCTGTAGCGTACGTAGTGCATAGGGCGACATCTACCTCTAAACCGATGTCTAGACTTTATTTCTTTATTTCAAGTAAACAATTAGTCAACAAAAACAAATTGTCTTACAGACTAACAGAGATATAACAAAAAATAATATTCTTAATAAATACACAAACTGTAATCGAAAAACATTAAAGATAAAAGATTTGAGAGCAATATCATAATGGATATCTTATTCAATGCTAACAACGTTACAAGAGGATCCAAATAACAAATTAGATCTATTACTATTACTTACTTATAGGCAAAATTAAGGAGTGTAATGAAAGAGTGCTTTGAGGAGGTAAAATCAATCTCAAAAGATTGATATTTAGTATTGAGTTCTATCAGAGCTCTCGTGATGGGTGCATTCGCTGCATAAGAAATTCTTATGAAGCCAATATTGAAAAAGTCAAAATTTCGAAGCACTCTAGCAGGAATGTTAAAATAGATGCGCTCCAGAAGGGAGGGACAATCCACAACATCTAGTGATATCAAAAATAAAGGATAAAGACAGAATAGATCTCCGAGATTGCAGGGATTTTAAATTAATAAGCAAGCACCTGGAGTAGTATGAGGGCATGGGGTCATGAAAACGAAGGGGACGTAGTGCAAAGCCAATGAAAACTTGTTGGACACGTTCAATTATATGACTTATGTGACAAGCATGATAAGGTCTCCAAACGAAAGCAGCATATTCCAGTCTTGAACGAACAAAAGACGTGTAGAGCAACTTACGAGTATAAGGACTTGTAAATTCCGTACTGTTGCGCCTTACAAATGCTAACATAGCATAAGATTTCGAAATTATATAATTAATATGATTAGTAAAAGTAAATTTTACATCGAAAATCACTCCCAAGTCCAAAATTTCATTAACCGATCTCAGACGACAACTGGAGATAAAGTAGGAGGTCTGCATAGGTGCAAAACACTTAGCGAAAGTAATGTGGTAGCATTTCGCTAAGTTTAAACACCACTGATTTTTAGTACACTAAGAGAGAACATTTTCTGGCTCAGCTTGGAGCATTTGTGAGTCGAATGAGTTTCTTAATGCGAAACTCTATCAAAGGCCTTGAAGAAGTCCGTATAAACAACATCGAGCTGAAAACCTTTCTGGAAAGCTGACAGGCAGTCTTCTGAGAAAACAGCCAAGTTTGTAACAGTAGATCTACCAGGGATGAAGCCATGCTGGTTAGGACAAATTAAGCTGTAATTACTCACATCACTTTTGTTTCCATTTTTAAAAAGGGTTGTAACATACGCCACCTTCCAATCATCAATAAAATTGCCTATAGATAATGATTTATTAAAGATGAACTTGAGAGGGTAGGAAAGAGAAACGAATTTTTTAAACAGAACCACCGAAATACCATCGGCATCTGTTTGTGTTGTGTTAGTTCTGAGGCCAGAAACATTATGAAAATAAATTTTAAGATTTTGAGGCCATTTACGTAAGTAAGAGGTACGATTAATTACGGGACCAAGTGTGGTTCTTCGGACTTTTGAAAAAAACTAAACGGCCGTACACTGACATTGGCTGGCCAGACATTCGAAGACAAAAGCTTCTCATAATAGGAATCAGAGACTCCAAGTTTAAAATTAATTTTCTTAAGAGTACTTACAACGACCTCTTTCTTGACTAACCTAAAGCAAGTAAGCAAACTCTTATCTATCCCTGTTTGATTATTAACATAATCAACAATATTTTCCGCAGTAACCGTAGGCAAAAACGATGACAAATGTAACCATTTCATAGGCACAGCAACTTCGAAACCAGAGTCTGCATTTGAACCAACAACAAGTATCTGTTTTTGTTGTTTTTCTTCTTAACATCCAATTTTTTTGAAACGCGTTGCGAAGGTAACAGACGAGAATCCAACGAAGCGGGAGGGCTGGGAGATTTAGTAGCGGTAACAGGAGAACGAGCATCAGCAAGAGTAGGAGCATTGTAAGAGTCTTTGGAAGAGACAGAACTCGAAGTTTTAGCATCAGCAACGGCGGCGGCAGCAGCATAACTCATTGGAATATTCATAGCAGTAGCTGAAAGAGTATCATTATTCGACTATTTACTACACACTAATTTACACATGTAATATTCTCCTGAAGTGACTTAACATCACTCGGTACAGCCGAGATCGCAGGCAACACATCTACGTTAGAAAGATTACGCTGCAGGGAATGCAGTTCAGATTGCAAATTTTCGATTTTATTTTCAAGTAAATTCGCAAGGGCATTTCAGCTCTCAAAGCGGCAATCTCTCTGTATACATCATGCAGAGTAATTTCAATGTTGGCGCATATTTACGGTGACCATAAATATATTTTGAAAATGCAGGCCAATTTTTCAAAATATTTACCTACATATAATTGCGTAGTATAAAAATAACAAAAATATACTACATATATACATTCCTCGTCATGTGAATAGCGCACCCTTTTTTGATTTTCTACCATACAAAGTATGCTTGACAAAATTTTTATATGGAAGAAAATGCGCAGCACCGTAAAAAAAATTGTCGCACCTATATTTATTTTTTTTTTAATTTTCAAAAATTTTTAAAATGGGATGTAGACGTAAAATATGCTATATTTTTATAAAAAGTAAATTAATATTAAACAAACAAAAGGAAAACTGTACCTACTAAGTATTAAAAGAATGCGCTATTCAAATAACGAAGAGAGTATAATTCTTAATTATTAATCCAATTTTAAACTTTAAACATAAATCACATTTGCTTCATTGGTATAAGTCTTTTAGTAATAAATATTTACAAAACCATAATAAGGCATATTACATATTACTTTACACGAAATATAAACCTCTGTAAAGCAAATTTTTTAGGCAAACTGGTCGTTAGGTCGTTGAACACGAAAAAATTTGTTCGAACAACGTATTTTTAGTACTTTTTCAGTTATTCCTCTATATCTCAAGAAAGGACCAACAGTTCGAAAGGTATTGATGGGCTCTTTGCAAAAATGTATATTTTTTGTGCAGATTGTGTTCCGTAGCATCTACATTTCTCATCATATTTTCATTTACTGTAAAAAGAAAATGATTGAAATTTCAATTTTTCGATTTTGGTCGCTTGTAGCAGTAATAATTTTCATCGAAATCGGCAAAGTAATATATTTTGTAGGTATCTTATGTTGATTGGATAATTTTTTCATGAGATATTGACGAATAGGTTCGAAATGTACCAAAAACACGTTTTTCGAAAAAATTACGAAAACGCTTGTTTGAAAGGAAAATTGGTTTGGAAAATTGTTTTCTTAAGCGATTACCACAAAATTTGTAGAACAGTGTTATCGATATATTTGATGGTGGTCTTCAATTTATCGTCATCCATTGTCCATAACCGTACAAGATTTAGAACGCATTGACTAGTTGAACCTTCAAAACCAGCTTACCCTTATGTAGTTATCAATTAGTTATCGACACTGCTTTTATTTCGATTAGGAAAAGTTAATTTCAAAATATCGAAGAAAAGGCGGGACAAAGGCAGGACACGTGGAAAAAATCAGTACATTTTGGAAGTTTTCTGTTTTGGAAAACTACGCAGGACAGACATTTAAATAACAGTACGGTCCTGCAAAAATAAGACGGGTGGTCACCGTACGCATATTGGATCGTTTTGCTGCGGCAAAGCCGGTTTAGCAGGTGGTTGGTGCAGTGCCGGGTTATGATTATCACCAACTACACCAACACGTTTAATAGCATTGACAATAATAGGAGGTGAGCGAAGAGAGCACCGGCGTACATTTGTGCATTTAGCATAAATAAATGAATTATCCGCATTTTGAAGAAACTCTAAATCAGCCGGCAGAATATTTAAGCACTTTCAGTGAAAAAGATCATTGCATCTGGAATATATATTGAAAAAAGAAAATATCTAATACTGAGAAATAGAAAACATGTCCAATCTCATAAATGGTTTATAATAACTTTTGCTAAAATTTCAAAATCAAAACTTATTAAAACAAATTCTATGGGACCGAGAAATATTACTTTCTACATTTTAGTCCATTTATAAAAGCGTGGTATATTAAAAAGTTTTTTATATTATTTATTTATGTAAGTGCTCAAAGCCACAACACCTAAATGCTTGGTGGGGTTTTCAAACTCACGCGTAGCCGAAGAAACAAATTTGTCGATTTCGCGTCGTTTTAAGAATTGGTACTGTCTATAACTCATTACGGTATATTTTGCCTTTAGATATACTCCATCCATATAAGGCTCATCCCAGAAAACCACTGAAGACTTCTGATCTTTCACAGTGTCATGGATACGCTTCATTGCAACAGAAGATTATCAGGCGCATAATTTCCCGTATAGGGAATATCATTTGTCCACTGAGATCATGCGATATGCCACCGATGGCCGTATAAACCTCGAATTTGTGAGCACCTTAAAATCATCATTTGTCTAGTTATGGCCAAGATACCGTCCAATATACATATACATATATACACAGTGGGTTGGAACTAAGTTCGACCCAAAGTTCTTGGCATTTAAAATTTTCTTGTGAATTATGTTTTCTAAGTAATTTAAGATTTAAAAGAAAAAAATCGCTAGGCAGGTTATTAAGAAAATAGAGTTTTTGTGGGTTTACTGCTGAATACATTTTTACTCAACAGTTACTTTAACCCAAACCCCTTTGTACTTTAAATTTTATTATCAATTTTATTTTCAAGTTTTCTTCTAAGAAATTTAGGTTTAAAAATTAAAAAAAAACGTTAAATAGACATTAAACATAATAGAGTTTTTATATTATTTTATGATGAAACCCCTATTTCTTAAAATAATTTGGTAATCGACCTTCCCGCTTAATCATGCAACTTCTCATCGCCTGGACATACATAAATGAGCACCGGGATTCCGTCTTCGAATCACTTCGTACCTCTGCGGTTGTTGGTTATTACTAGGGCAACCAAAAATATGCTCGAGCAAATTGTAAACCATTTAACCATATTTTTTAGAGCCAGGGAACGGATTTTTAGGACCTAAAAACCAGGAAAAGGCAGGAAAAGGCACTAGGTATTGCAAAAAAGGCAAAACAA
>NW_016184268.1:0-5276 GCF_001687245.7 Rhagoletis zephyria | reverse complement strand
CAAAATTAGTTTTACAAGCTTTCAGAAATAGGGGACAAAATTGTCTTGAGATATTAAAGGTGTAAGCATTGGGAGGCTGCTAGGTGATTATATACCAATTTGAAGTCAGTTGATACATAATCAGAAATAAATTACTTTTTCTGAGGAACTTGGTTGAACTATGCCGTACTGGGAAGCGACAAACTTTATGAGCGCTTAAATATGAATAGTTGTATAAAATCAAAATTTCTTGTTTTTAAATGGAAATTTTCGATACTCGTTTTTTTTACACGATAAGCGTAGATGTATATGCGTGTAAAAGCACAACTATTATCTTCACTTGATTTAAGCTTTAAATATTATATTTAATGAAACGACTTCATTTTTATTATGTTTCAATTCAATTTTTGAAAATATTTTTCGTAGGCTCACAAAATGCGAACAGCTAAAGAGAAAGTAGGTTGACTTCCAAAACGTCAATTGCTTTGCATACGTACAAAGCATGATACATAAAAGAAGGTAGGCTGACTTCCAAAACGTCAATTGCATTGCATACGTACAAAGTATAATGTCCCATAACGCCGAACTACAAAATGTGGACAATGTATACTTTTCCAAAACGCATTCGAAAAGTTATCGAAACGCATCGCCAGAGCAATCAGCGCATCAGAAACAAAGTTGATGCTTCATTTGTTTTTGGTTACCATTGATGTTTTAAAAATAGAAAATTCAGAAAAATTGTTCATTGCTAAATTGAATATTTAAAATATGCAATGTATGAGGTTGCAATGCGTCGCAATTCTGCATTTACAAACAGTTTGAATACCGCAGTATAATAGTTTCCAAACATTGTATTGATACGTTTTGGAAGTCAGCCGTAGTTTCATTGGTCGCGTTCATAAGACGTAGCTGTTTAGCTCATCTGCTACGAAACTGCTGGCAACTGTTGAACCCAACAATTACGTCTAAGAAACGGCTTGATGAATATACTGCCAAATGAACAGCTGATAAATGTAAACAAATGAAATTGCAACAAATAGAGATAGTTGCGACGATACTATTTAGAATTCAACGCTGAGCGGCCGGCGTGTTGAAAAAATCGTTTAGTGCTACAATGAATTAAACAATGTAAAATTATATAGCAAACATCTAAAACACATATATTTAGAAACGTAGTATTATTATAAAATATTTTAGTTACTTTATCACGTCAGTAATATAAAATATAATAAATTTGTTTGCAACAAGATACACAAAACAGCAATCATTTAATGCGATTTTAAAATCTGGGAGCAAATGGTTCCCAATTGAATGATTCTTGCGATTTTATATGTGTATAAATGTAGGTCTATAAAATTCCATTACCTTATGATAAGTGGATCCAGAGATAACCAATATGAGAATTTCTGTTTGTATGTGCGGTGCCACTCCCCCTTTTCCAAAATCTACCACTTTTTGCCGTAAGTACGGTATTGACAACATATGTTGCTGTCTCCAATTTCAGGACGTAAGCATAAGTGGTTCCAGACATAAGCGATATGAGAATTTTAGTTTGTATGAGCGGCGCCACGCCCCCTTTTCCAAAATCTACCACTTTTTGCCGTAAGTACGGTATGAACAACATATGTTGCTGTGTGAAATTTTAGGACGTTAGCATAGGCGGTTCCAGAGATAAGCGATATGAGAATTTCAGTTTGTATAGGAAGTGCCACGCCCACTTCCCGAGTACCTACCATTTTTCACCGTAAGTAGGGTATTTACAATCTATGCATCTGTGCTAAGTTTCAGTTCTCCAACATAATTGGTTTTAGAGATATAGTGGCTTTCACATTTTAGTCTATATGTCAGATGCCACGCCCCCTATGTATCGAGACTAACATTTCTGGATTAGAGCAAGTTATATCCTTTAATTCGGTGTATGTTTCATTGACATCGAGCGAGCGGTGCCTTCAGAAAAGGGATTGCAAAATTTTCTTGTATTGCGTATTTATATATAGAAGATATACGCAAATGCATTCCGATCCAGCCGAAGATTTTGACAAAATGAAAGATAACGTACCACAGCAAAAAGTTAAACGTCATATGCGAACATCAAAGAGTTAGCGAATTTAAAACAATTTGGAAAATCATTTATGCATAACATTCTGTAACCCATTAGCAACAATTTTCATCATTGTAACGTGTCGACATTCATAACACAGGTCGGAAAGTTGCGATGGCGATCCGAAAATTGTTGCTAAGAGTTTCGCGAACCAACTTATTTTGTATATAAAAGTTACACATATTTTTTCAAATTTGAAATCAAAAAATATTTAGAGGTCGCTCCAAGCGGCAAAGTTTTCCATGTATTTTATATGGAAAAAACAACTTTTCGTAGAAATGGAATAGAATTCTTGAAAACCAATATTTTTCGATCGGAAAACTCTGGTTCTCTTCAGGAGACCTACAATAATAATACTCAATTGTTTATTCAACCATTTTTTAATACTAAAGATTTTTTATTTGTCCCCCCATTGCATTTTCTGGGGCTTTCGGCGGACCTATAAAATATAGTTACTATAAAAAATGGTCAAATACACAATTGGTAATTATTATTGTAAATCCTCTGAAGGGAAACAGTTTCCTGATTGAAAAATATTGAATTTCAAGAATTCTATACCATTTCTACGAAAAGTTGGTTTTGTTTCCTAAATGAAACTTTGAGTGCTTTGAGCGACCTCTAAATATTTTTTTATCTCAAAATAAAAAAGTAAGGGTTAAATTTTTCTTCTTAAAAAACTTTGTTTAATCTTAGTGGCTTAGGAAAGAAACTAAAAATTGAGCTGTTTATTTCTTGAGTGCAAAAGCACGAAATACATACATCTACAAGGGGACGGATACAAAGCTTCAGCAAAGAAATTAAGAAAACTACAACATAGATTAATGTTTTGTTACATGTTACATATGTAAATTTGTTTATTTGGTTTAAAATAAATAATTGTATAAAAACTCGATTTTATTTTATTTCCTTATCTCTGCACATCGATATTCTTCAAAGGTAATTTTTACGCTTGAGAAAAACCTTCAAATTTGATTATCGATCACAACAACTTGCCTGTTTTTACTACTATTTAATCCCAAATATTTAAAAAAAAATCTCGCTTCTCATAAAATTCCAATGTGGCAAAGCTATGCTTAATTTTTACATTTAGAAAAATGTCAAAAATCTGCTTTATAATCAAAAAATAGTAGTAATGAATCTACCTTCCATGATACCAAAAACAAGGTAGTTCCATTGTCACTTTTTCGTCGCCATATTAACAACCTGACAATTAAGCAGATTGTGACATTTCGTGCTACCATACCCAATATGTAAAATCCTTCAAATTTTCTTATTAATTTTTTGTCGATTTAAAAATCTTTGTTCTTAATCCTAGTATTTTATTCCTATTTCACGTGAAAAAGCTGTTAAATTGCATATAAAATTTCTTTCTGTGAAATAAGTGTGAAATTCCACAACATTTCCTCAGCAAAGTAGTATTCTGTTCACGCTGTGAAAAAGCTTGCAACATTTTTGCAAAATGAAGCTAGCAACACAATTTTCATGACATTTTTAAATACACATGTACATTTTAAATTGTGTGAAAGCTGACAGTTTATAGAATTCAGTAGCGGCGAAAACAAAGCGGGTTAATTGGTTAAACCTTACCCAAGCCGATCGTAAAACTTGCGACGCAATTTCAGCTTATGCCTGTCGGTCTTGGCAAGAATGTAATCCCCCAACGTTTACCTTAACATGGTTGTCGCGCCCGTGTTTCTGTACATATTTCCATTCTCAGTATTCTATGTAAACGCTTCCAGAGGTATCTATGCCTCACCAAAATTTTAGTGTATATGGCTTATACCGCTAGCTCTCGTAGCTGGCTACGAGATCGTTTTCCTATACCCCAATTTTTCATAGGTTTGAGATTGATTTCATTTACCTCCATTCCAAGTTCTACGGTGGCACGCTGCATTTTCCAATAAACCCTTATTTTTCCATGAGCTTGAGATTGACTTCATATACATACATACATCCATACCAAGTTCCAGAAATCTACCATAAATACTTCCAGAGATATGCACTATGAATAATTCGATTTGTATGGGAGGTTCCCCTTTAGATATCGGTTTTGTTTTAGCCTATAACCATTCTTGGACGATTTGTGTCCGAAATTTCCAAAAAATCGGTATAGCCGGTATGGGAATTGTGACTCCTAAAAGGAAATGAACTAATGGTTGCAAAAAATGAAATCAAACGTCGTAGTTGACCAAAAAAAGAACATTAGACTTCATTCTCGCAACTTCTCAGAATGTAGAAAAGCTAAGAAATATATAATAAGATAGGATATATTGAAACAGCCTCCAGAAGATTTACCAAAACTACACAAATCAGTTTGATTGAAAATTTGTTTTTATCTATTTATTTTATACATCACTTTTGGGTGTGTCAAAATTTCATCTGAAAACAATATGTATTACTGGAAAAATTTCGCGGCCTATGGGTCCCAAAGTAAATTCCATTTGCTGTTAAATGGACAAAGACAATATGTATTAAATAAATGTATAATTTCAGTGTCTGAATTATATCAGAATCATGGTATCCGATAAAGAAAACTACATTGTGAAATAATCAGATGACATGAGGACTCTAAAAATGTTTAAAATATGTTATCTAAAATTGTATTAATATTAAAATAATGATTTGGCAAGTTGTCCAAACGTTTTTAAGATAAGATATTAATTATTTTTAAAAGGTAAATATTAACACAACTATTTTATTTATAATCCCAAATTTAGGATATAAAATCTTCTACACCAAAATCTTACAATTGGGTAACGCCGCTTCGAATTTTTCACAATTGAGCAATTGTCAAAAATCTGCTTTTTAATCAAAAAGTTGTTTATCAAGGCATTTTCAACAAGGTAGAAGTGACAATTCAGTCGAGTTCTCTCATACCTGACTGTAATGTCAAAAAATGTAAACAAAGAAATCAACCCTTTGTTATGCATTTACCATATTTGATAGAACTCAACATCTTTGAAATGAAAGTTTTTGTAAATATGAAAATATTTAGAATCTCATTAGAATCAGCTTCATTTTATTTATTGAATTTTCTGTTTAATGTAAATGTGGAAATGCTTACTTACACAAAATTACACACTAAATGAAACACACTCATTTATAAAATCGTTTTGACCATTTTCTTGCTTTTACTACCCCAATGTGTTTGAGCATTTATTTTTTTTATTCAAATACTTAATTCTAAAGTATATTA
>NW_016184266.1:0-5277 GCF_001687245.7 Rhagoletis zephyria | reverse complement strand
TCTATGTACCGGGCACTATGCATAAATAATATCTAACCATTTCAGTCGCTAATGAGTAGTGATTTTGTGGTAACTTGTTTGTTCTTCAAATGGACTTAAAGCGTTAAATTGTGCGTGAAGGAACGATACGGGCCTACCACGGACACGCGAAGGATTAAATTTTAAAGCTGAAAACTGAGGAAGTAAGGGAATGATGAGATTCAGTACATGTGAAGGAATCAATCTGCAACAAGCTATGTTTTTCTTATTTTTTTCGCATTCGCATTCTATGTATCGAAATCGAGAGACGAAAACCCAACGACATGCGAAAGGTCGCCGTTAATAGACCCATAGCTGGAGACGAACAAGCAAACACAAACGTATCTAAGTATTTACCCCTTCCAAGCATGCACAGCAGAATAAAAATATTTTCCAGGTCACAGGTGCTTTGTCCAGTTTAAGACTTAAATTATAGTTCGCACTCCACTGCGTATACGTTACTTTTTGTACTTTTTGAGCTTTGCCTACCTTTTTCAACGAGTTCACTTCTTTTTATTGGCGTATTCGTGTGGAAAATTTATGAACGGTGCACATTCGCCGAATTTGCAGCATTCTGCTGTAACAATACGTTTTTAGCTTTTATTTATTTTTTATATTTGTAATACTTTTTTCCCAGTCGTTTTTTTTCTTTCATTTACGTTTGGTGCCTTTTAATATGTATATGTATGTTGCTGACAGCTCTAACTGGCATGCGAACTTGGCATTTTGCTGATGTTTGCACTTTACGCTGCCCGTACACTGGATGCCTGGCCGACTGAACGGTCAGCTTCAACGGCTTTTGTGTAGAGCTTAGACTGCACAATCCCACATATTAACGTATATGTGCACACATGTTGTTGTGCATACATACATATGCGGTTGTGTGTTTTTTTTATACTTTGCTCCTTTTGTTGAGTATCCTAAAACTCTAGCATTCTGACAGCAACGGGTGTTATTTGTATTGTATCGTACTCGTACTTTTAAAAGGCACAATAAAATCATTCATGTTTAAAAAGATAAAAATTTATATAAAAAATATTTTACCTACGCAGATATGTGTAAGTGAATGGCGCCGGCAATAAATATGGTAAAATAATTTAAGTTTTAAAAATATTGTAGTTTTTCCAAAATTTGAGAAAGTTTCTACACATCGATTGTTTATTTATGCAGAAAGTATGNGTATGCTAAACTTTTGGTCAAATTATCAACACTGAAATTATGTGAATGAGGCAGCACAACTTGTTTCCAATTGAACTCTTTGTTGAATAAATTGGCTCGAGAATATTTAAAGTAGCNGATAAAAATTTATATAAAAAATATTTTACCTACGCAGATATGTGTAAGTGAATGGCGCCGGCAATAAATATGGTAAAATAATTTAAGTTTTAAAAATATTGTAGTTTTTCCAAAATTNAGATAAAAATTTATATAAAAAATATTTTACCTACGCAGATATGTGTATGTGAATGGCGCCGGCAATAAATATGGTAAAATAATTTAAGTTTTAAAAATATTGTAGTTTTTCCAAAATTTGAGAAAGTTTCTACACATCGATTGTTTATTTATGCAGAAAGTATGCTGAACTTTTGGTCAAATTATCAACACTGAAATTATGTGATTGAGGCAGCACAACTTGTTACCAATTGAACTCTTTGTTGAATAAATTGGCTCGAGAATATTTAAAGTAGCTCCTTAAATGACATTACATATTGTGAATAGATACATACCTATAAATGTTAGGGTGTTCCCAAAATATATGTGAAATCAGTAATGTCCGAATTTTAAATGCTCTCAATCTCGAGGAGGGGAAAAGACAGTTTTTTGTAGATATAGTATAGAGTTCTTGAAAATAAATATTTTCCGATCGGAAAACCCTGTTTCTTTTCAGGAAACTACCAATAATAATACCCATTTGTTTTTTACCATTTTCTAATACTAACGATTTTTATGGGTCTTCGGGTGGGAACCTGTTAAGGATAGTTATTATCAAAAAATTGTTAAATAAACAATTGGGTATTAGTATTGGAAGGAAGATAAACATGGTTTTGTAATAAAAAGCACTGATTTTCCAGAATTCGGTACTATTTCTACGAAAAATATTTTTTTTGTTTCGATATAAACTACANAATCTTAAAACCCTGTTTCTTTTCAGGAAACTACCAATAATAATACCCATTTGTTTTTTTACCATTTTCTAATACTAACGATTTTTATGGGTCTTCGGGTGGGAACCTGTTAAGGATAGTTATTATCAAAAAATTGTTAAATAAACAATTGGGTATTAGTATTGGAAGGAAGATAAACATGGTTTTGTAATAAAAAGCACTGATTTTCCAGAATTCGGTACTATTTCTACGAAAAATATTTTTTTTGTTTCGATATAAACTACATCGAAAACTTTGAACGCTTTAAGCGATCTCTAAATATGTTTTGATTTCAAAAAAAAAAAAAAACAGAGATCAATTTTCGGTATAT
Source organism: Rhagoletis zephyria (assembly GCF_001687245.7). Taxonomy (NCBI): domain Eukaryota; kingdom Metazoa; phylum Arthropoda; class Insecta; order Diptera; family Tephritidae; genus Rhagoletis; species Rhagoletis zephyria. The sequence goes on along the minus strand of NW_016184266.1, from coordinate 2,784 downwards.
AAGTGCGGTGAGAGCATTAAAATTCCGACTTTTCTCTTTTTTACCACCGTAATGTACATATATAAGTATATTTAAAGCCACATGCTCGCCTATACCTTATGTATATATGTATATTTTTCTGCATTGTTGCTTGCTAATTTAAAACCATCTGCTAAGGAGTATGCATTTCTGTTTATTTCTGCTCATATATGCATATGCATGAGTCTTAACAGGCAATCAATCATTGCGACTTTCCACCGTCTGCCTGTCTATTGGAGAGAAGATTAGCTTTTTCTGCTTTAGCCTTAATAATTTTCTTAAACATTTGTAAATATTTAGCCGTAATCATTTCTTGTAAGAATACTTTAATGCCAAATTTTGGGTAACTACTTAAAACCCATTAGCCCTCCCCCAAAAGGGTCATTCGACACCTTTTTTGGAAATAACGCTAGAGGGTTAAAACATTCTAGAAAATTATTCAACTGAAAAAACTGCTATCCTATGTTTGTGTTCACTTAATCAAAAGTATACCCTTACCCTTAACAATACCCTCTTTTTCAAGTACCTCACTAGATAGGAAGTGATACAAGGCATTTTGGGGAAACATCCCTCTAGCTACTAGGATGTTTCTGATTGAAAAATGCTATAATCATTCGGAAAAATGGTGTCCACGTCGATGGCAATAACGACAAAACTCAAATTTCGAAAAATAAAAACCCCTGCTACTGTTAAGTGGCCCATGTCTCTAGTCTTTGCCTAATCCAGGTCCCATCTTCCCTAAAGTAAGTAATAAGTATTACTAAAGTAAGTAGTAAAGATTATAAATGAATTATACAAGGATTAGAGATACGAGCCACTTAATAGTAGTAAGGATTTGAGTTTTTTTAAATTTTAAATTGTGTCATTATTGCAGAGGACCGTCGATATGTCCTTGAAAATACTCTACTGGCATCATCATCTGNGATTACTAAAGTAAGTAGTAAGCATTGTAAATGAATTATACAAGGATTAGAGACACGAGCGACTTAGTAGTACTAAGGATTTTATTTATTTTTTTAATTTTAAATTGTGTCATTATTGTAGAGGACCGTCGATATGTCCTTGAAAATACTCTACTGGCATCATCATCTGGCTTATTGCAGCTAGCAGATATTTACCGCTTCCAATGAAGAGGGCCAGCGCTATCATCAAGTTGTTATTGCATTTAAACAGAGGTAATAATTAAGTACTTATATTATAAACTATTTAAACATATTCTAATTTATAAAATTACAGATACAAAGGAAAAAAGTCACCGGATGTAATTATTCCAGAAATTTACCGATGGAGTAAGCATTGGTTCGAATATACTGATCATGAAAAATTGGAAGAGATAGCAGTATGGCCAGCAGTGGAGTTACATTGAGGACATCATTTCCGATAACCCAAATTTTGTCTATGAGTATGGGTTTGATTTCAAATATCTATTCGATTTGTATGGGAGATGCCACACTCCCTTGATATATTGCAATTATTATCAGCCTATAACCATCCTTGAAAAGTCTGCAAAAGGTCTCCAAAATTAAAAAGAAATATAAAAATCGGTACAGTCCTCCCCGAGATGACATCTTATAAAAGGACGGGACTTTTCTTTATATAATTGGTAAAAATAAAAAGTATAGATAAATAGCCAATACCCGCATACTTTTCGGCGCCTTAAAACACCTTTCGAACTGTGAAACAATCATTCAGTTCTTTTCTATGTATATCTATAATACGTTTACCGAATTTCAAGCAAAATGGAGCATAAATAAACTTTTCCGATAAGATCTCGTCCACCTATCAGAAAAAAGTATCATGTATATTAATCTAGGCAATAAGCTACCTACGTGCCAAATTTCAAGCAATTTAGACAATAACGGAGATTTTTTAGAATAGATCGGTATCTCGTTCACCTATCGGAATAAAAGTATCCCATATTTTAAACCAGGCAATAGGCTACCATCGTGACAAATTTCAAGTAAATTGCACCATAAATAGGATTTCTTCGAGTAGAATGGTACCTGGTCCTCTTCCCGGAAAAAGGATCATATATGCTAGTCTAGGCAATAGGCATAGGTAGCTATGTGCCAAATCTCAAGCGAATCGGACCATAAATACGATTTTTTCGAATAGATCGGTCCCTGGTCCACCTCCCGGGAAAACGGAAATTTGTTTAGCCACTGCTGAAAGCTATATATAAACAAAATTTCATGACAAAAAAAAAACACAAAAAAGGGGGTTTCTCTTTATATAATTAATGAGTACAGTCTGGATCCATTTCAAATCATGCAGGCAATGCGATAGTATATCGGGAACTGACTTCAGAATAAAATATGTTTTTCTGCTTGAAAAATAAATGAACACCTATATTTTTTTTGAATTTTCACAGCATTAACTTTGCATTTTTTACGAATTTTTAAAGATTTCGGCAAAAAATAAAATTTTTTTTGCAAATTTTTTTGTAAAGCATGTAGTTTTCGTAATTTTTAAGGTTATTTGCGCTTAGTGTTTGTATTTTTTTTTAATTGATAAATATAAGTAAAAAGTTATGATAAACGATAACAATAATACGATTTTATGAGAAAACTAAAACTTTTATTTTCTTCAAACGTACTACTTATCATAAAAATTTCGTTTGGTATTTTTTTTCTTCTTTAGGAGAAAATAAATTAATTTCATTTTTTCTTTAGAACCTCTTAAATGCTAAAATTTGTAGGACTTCTAATTGTTCCTTGATTGAGTTTTTTAAATTTTTTATATTTCTTTAAATCTGTGGTCATAAGC
>NW_016184264.1:0-5278 GCF_001687245.7 Rhagoletis zephyria | reverse complement strand
GCTGCTATTAATTTCGCACAGAAAAAGTAATCATTTGACCTAATGTGGAGAGGTAGGAGTTAAACCGCAGTATCTAAATGCATATAAAATATATTTTTAATTTGTAAAGAAAAATTATGTAAAAAATTTCGACAATGTTCAGAAAAAAAATTAAAACGATTTTTAACGCGCGTTTATATGCAAAATTCAATCCTCGTCCATGTGCTTTCAAACATTCGTATTTTATCTAGACACAGCAAATATTTAGTATTCATAATAGTACTCGTAACAGCTCACTATGGGACGTCCCCATGTAAGCTGCTGCGAAAAGTAGTAACCGTATTAGAAATTCCCTGAAATTTCGTATATACGCTGTTCGGTACTTAGGAATTAAGAAATGTCGAAAATGCTAAAATTCAACGCGCTTTTGTGGGCGGAAATAGTACATGTTATCCGATTTTGATGAAATTAAGAGCATATGCTGGTTTTTACGAGAAAATCAAAAATTTGAAAGATCGTCAAAATCGGATTACATTATCGTCCAGTGTAGTTCTAGAAAAACAGGCGTAAATTAAAAAAAAAAAAATCTGTTTTGATGAGAGTTGAGAATTTTCCAACTTGGAAGATAATAAAGAATTTCTTATTACGCGCCCACCTTTTGCACAACTTTTTTGGCTCCATGTAATAAATTTTATGAACTTTGGAGAAAATGAACAGGCACATTTTTTTTATTTCTGAAGAAGTTCCTATTTCTTTACTTGCGACAAATTCAAAATTTTTTCTTACAAATTTGTTTATTCTCCTCTTGTTTCTACTTTAAGCTCGTGTCATGATTGCAAATACATATGCATTTTTATCAAACATTTTTTTTTTGGTTTGTGTTAGCTGGATATTTTGCTATGTACCTGCGTAATTACTTTTTCAAAATTCGCTAACCCGTTTTTACTACTTTTGGCCGCTGTTTTGTCCCATTGTGCAGCCTCAGAGACACTGTATACAAAAACGCTTACAAGTGCGGTGAATCTTCATTGATCATCCGTCGAAGATGCCAGAGGAGCTGCCAGCAACAACATGCAACACCATACAAGGATATATAGGTGATCATTGTGATTTGACAAACTCAAGTCGTATGGCATTTAAATAAATGGCAATATACCTATGTACATAGGTTAAAAGTTTTGTAGCATTCATTAAAAGTATTTTAAAGGAATAACTATCCCACTACTACGAATACATATGTACGTATGTTTGTATGTATCTATTGAAATATCTTAATAGACATGCATGTTTGTTAGCCATGATTGAATGATTGTGTAAATATTTGTGCAAACAAGCGCACAAGCAAATTAAATGCCGCAAATAATCGAGCATTCGTAGAAAATTGCAGCAGAAATTAATTTGGTTGGCAATGGTTGCAGTGAATCAATCGCATTGATGTGAAGCAAAACGAATCCAATACATTTGCTTTGCATTTGAGTGAATCACATTGCTGCATATAATTAACTAATAAAGCTGAACATTATCTACATACATACGTATGTACATATTAATGTAGGTATATAGTTTTGGCTGTGTGCGCCACTCAAAGGAATGAATAATCAACAACGTTGGACCATAACTGCCAATCATAATTGGCAGTTCTCGCCTTGTACCGCTCGCTTACCGCATCTTACCATTTGCCGCCTGAAGAACTGGTGTTTGTTTGGAAGCGGATGGCGCCTAGTAGTGCCATTGAATTTTTGTGCACCACTCACTCACAACAGCTGTGGGTATCCAATCGTGCAATCCACCGTCACCAGTGCCGTCACCAGCATCGCCGCCGCCGTTGCCGCATTTCATCAAATGTTCAATATCATACTCTCATTTTCATAGGAAGGTCGTGCAGCAGTAGTAGCATAGCAAAAGCTGATCAGTCCGCCGCCAGTCTATAGAAAAAAAAAAACAAAACAGCTGAAAACGGCATCAGCTTGTTGCATGCAACTACAATTATGCGTTACTTTCAATTTAATTCGAGTAACGAATAAAAAATAATCATCAGTGCGGTAAGATTCTTGCTGGATTGCTACTAAAGTTCTGTTCAGCTTAAATTTTTTTATTTTTTTATTGGTACATTCCTCTTATTTATTGATAGCCAGCAATCAATTAGTCTATCCAAGCAGCTGTTTTCCGCGTGCTTCACAAGCGGAACCATAAATAATTGCATTCTTTGTCAATTAGGCTTTCTTACAGAAACAACGCGGACTTGTATTTCGAAGCAGAATAGTCGAACTGTAGGTATGATTGTCTCTTATGCTGACTGGAATTGATGACTTGTGTTGGCAAGTAAACGGTTACCTCTCCGAGCTTTCTCGCTTCTCGGCAACCCTTTTTACCACCTGGACGAAGGAGGTCAGACTACAGCTGGGTGTTCACGTTACCTTCGACCATCTGCTCTCGTTTTCGGTGCATTCAAACGCAATTGTCAATCATGTACAGAGCCGCAACCAAGTCCTCAAATCGGTAGCCGGCAGCACCTGGGGCAAAGACAAGGAAACGTTGTTGGCAACATACAAGGCAATTGACTGGCCGGTCCGAAACTATACAACACCCGTGTGGTCGCCGGGGACTAGCAGGACGCAGTGGACGAAGCTACAGATATGACAGAACACGGTACTCTGGACCGCGACAGAATGCCTCCTGATATTGCCTGAACACCACCACGTGGCTAAGATGCTTCCGATCAGGGAGCATTACACAATGCTCTGCAATCAGTTCCTAGTAGGGTACCACAGACGTGGTCATCCGAACAAACAACTGCTTGCAGAAGAGCATTTGGCACGGCACGTCAGAAGGCAACTCCACGAACTGATGGATCAAGTACAAAGGTTCATTAAACAACCTCAGGACCGAAGTGCATACCGACAGACTTTAAACGAATTCCGTCTTGGGCACACAACCATCTGACATGGACGAGACAGAGTTTTTCTATTTCGGGAAACTCGCACCACAACAGCCCAACTTCGCTCTGGCTACTGCATCAGGCTAAACTCCTACCTGACTAGAGTGAACGCAGATGTGCCCAATGTGTGTCCGGCATGCGAAGAACACTTACTGGGCCTCCCCAGAAGGCTGTCATATGGTTAAGGACAGGAGCAATTGAATACAATTATACCTACAAATATACATATATTTTCTCATACAGCCCGGTGGCTCCGAAAGCTCTGAATTCTGAAGCATGTAATCCTGAAACTGATGCCAGATCAGTTCATTCTTCACCTCCCATAGGTGCCAGGAAACACGAAATAAACCAAAGAATGAGATGGCGGACGAGCTTCCTTTCCACTTTCACCGTCTTCAAAGAGGCTGGGCTCGCCTGCTCAGTATACACATATTATTCTCAGAAGTTGGCGCAAGATAGAAACAACTAGAAACTTACAATGTGACAAAGCTTATGAGGGCAGAATGGGAGTTGAAAAAATCTCCCCGGCTATCGAAGGAGTCCCGTTCAATGACTTCTGGAGGAGCTGCAAAAACGAGTAAGAGCCCGAATCAATAAGGCACTTACTTTGTGAACCGTTCCCACCGGGAAAGAGTAGTAGTTCATTGGTGCTGAAATCTCTGAAGATCTGTGCGATATAGCGAACATAAAGCTAAGGCGATTGCTCGAATTAATCAACTCCACATACTGGCTTGGCATGGCGAGGGGGTACCACAACGGGCAAACAAAAAACTGGGCTAGCATCAAACACATGTACATATACACATATGTATATATATATATATATATATATATATGTGTGCATTTGTAATTAACTATTCACCTGTAGGTAGACCGAAAAAGTTGCGTTTTCTGCCAGAACGATTCAGCAAATAAGATTGGTTGCGTGTCACAAATGGCATTTTAATCGTTTCTTAAGTACATATTATTATTTTGGCACTACTGACTTTGTGACACATTTTCCACAAAATTGGCAGATTCGCAACAGAAAGAATATTATATGTACATACAGGCACATACATATATGTATGTATATACTAGGTGAAAAAATTTCAAAAGTTATGATTCTGATTTATCGAAAGTTCGTAAACACATACACATGCATACATATGGGTCGATTCATGTCAAATCCGTCACTGCACTATGGGCAAAATATTCACATTTTCAGCATAATATCGAACTTTTGGGTTTTGTATTTTCCCTATTTGTAAAAAACTTTTTTTACCTCAATACTTTTTTGTTAGGAGTTCTTTCAAAGTCACAATGTTTTAGAACAATTTAGAGCAAATATTACTTAAGTTTAAGTGTTTCTTCGTATTTAGACTTTATGCTAAAAAAAAACTTGGCAACAGTGCATTGGTTGGAATCGATCAGTTTTGATTTGGATGAATGCACAAAGTTCTACCAAAGAAAAAATAATTTTGAGAGTTCAAAATTTCACAATTTCCCGGATTTTGTAAGTATATTTTTTGATATCCCTAATCCTATTACAGTTACAAAAATGCTCTGGGCTCCTTTTTAAGGTGATATTTAAGGTTTAATGAAGAAATATATGTACATGTAATGTATTAAGGAAATCTAAATAAAAAATTTTGGAATTTTGAAATAAAAAAATCGCAAAAGAATAACTTATAAAAATGTTTTGCTCAATATTTTTATACAATACCCCTGATATTAAAAGTTCCTGAAATTAGTTTTTTTAAGATGTTAAATTTTTATATTTGAAAAAAAAAATTTTTTTGATAACTCTAAATTAAACAAAAATATTTAACATCACTTTATTTACAGCCAATTTCACGAAAGCAAATTAAGAAAAAATGATTTTAATCTTTGAATTTTAAATGAAAATTGACAGAAAATATAAAATCATTTTCCATTTTAATATCTGGTGAAACCGGCTGTAAGAGTTTGTAAAAAAAATGTTTTCCAGGTTCAAAAATTCATATGTATGTATTCAGGATCTTTTAAATTCATTTGGTGGGATTATATAAAAAAAATTAGGTACAAATTTTTATAAGTTATTATATTTCAAAATTCTGTAAATTTTTTTTATTTTTCGATTTTGCTTTAAAATATTTTTTGTTTATAACCATAAATATCACTATAATAGTTTTTTCCCCTTTCGCAGAACTTCGTTATATAATAAAAGAAAAGTTCTGACTAAAATTCATCCAAATCAAAAATTGGCGATTCCAACGATCGGTCGATTGGCATGGATTGGCCCATATCGATGTACATATGTATGGATGTCTGTGCAATATTTATGACGCTTACTTGGTTTGCTCTGCTTTACTTTCTTTAAATTTTTTGCTGACAGCACTT
>NW_016184263.1:0-5278 GCF_001687245.7 Rhagoletis zephyria | reverse complement strand
TCGTCGAACATACTCACTTCGTATGGAAGAAAATGTTCTGACTTCGTCACTTCGTCAAAAAAAAAAAAGATTGCAAAAATCAACGGTAAGTCCCTGCTACTTTAAACTTGCGCTTTGTTATACTAACATTGAATGGGCTATAAAACTGCATACCCAAAATATTTCTCAAAAATCGAATTAAAAAGCCTTAAATTTTTACGAAAGTTTACAAAGATTGAAACTCGGATTTACATATACAGTTTTGTTAAAGAATATGCTATATTTTTTTAAAAGAAATATTGTAATACTTTCTTAAACTTATTAAAAATGCGATTTGACTTTTAAACCGGTGGCAACCCTTTTCAAAGTATTTTCAACATAAAGCCTATTTAAACTTTTTCGTTTGCCAACCATAAAATAAATTTTACTTAACCTTTTATTGAAAATGAATTCAACTTTTTAAATAGGTGGCAACCCCCTTTAAATGTTGTGTATGCTTTGGCAACGATATTGTAAATATTTCTTTGAACTTATAATTTAAACTGCATTGAATTTCTTAAGCAGGTGGCAACTCTTTTCTAATAATATCCTATTTGTTATTCCAAGCCCAAAGCTATCTTTGTGCCATATTTTATCCAAATCCGTATAGCCGTTTTAGCGGAAAGGGGAAACGAACATACTCCCCACACACCCACTTACAAAGTTTTACATTTACATACTGTATAAGTAGGATATTGAAACTCAACCGATTTTGCCCAGCAATTTTTCGGTAAAAGTGTCGAGATTTTCAAGCATTTTTTTTTTGGTTCAACATAGTACAGTACAATAGACTCCCCACATTTTAAAATTTAAGCGAGTGGAGATGTGCCCATGGATGGAATGGAAATGTGCTCAATGGAAGAATGAAAATTGTTTGCTTACTCTCTAATTATCGGATCCAGCCTGGATTGTACGGGAAAGATCCCAGTGTTTGAGGAATTTTATATTTGCTATCTGGTAACAATTGTATGTTGGTGTAAAAGCAAAGCNTTGTACGGGAAAGATCCCAGTGTTTGAGGAATTTTATATTTGCTATCTGGTAACAATTGTATGTTGGTGTAAAAGCAAAGCAAACAAACTCTCGATGAGCAAATCGTTAAAAATAACTGTTGTCTACGCATCACACCTGACATATCCAGATCTTTCTTCTGACCCTTCCGATATAGTTCTACATCCTGCTCTAATGCACGCTTTTACTTCCACCGTGGACCAACATAATCTTTTCCTGGAAACTTCGGAAGGCGCTCAATTCCACTTGGCGTCTTCTTTAACTTTTCTGCCTCTAAGTAAAACTGTCCGTTTATCCCTTACAATTACTGAAAATACTTTAAATACACTCTAATTTTTTTTTTGTTTATTTGCGCATATTAAGGGCCAGTTTTTCAGTGCACGACCGTGGTTTAAACTAAGATCAGCCAATCAAATGCCAGGCAGCTGTTCAGTTTAAACTCAGTTTACTTAATCTAAGTTTAAACTGGCACTGAAAAACCGGAAACCGAAGAGAGGTAACTATTTTCCTCTTTTAATGTGTGCAAATTGGCACACCGCGTAATAAAATTAAACACTGCCTGTTTACATTAACATACCAAATTTGTCGCAGAGAGCAAAATAACACATAAAATGTTTAAAATAGAGTAAATGTAAGCCCCTACTGTTTATTATTTGTAGGAAATGTATTTTTAGTTTAAAACTTTTTGCAACTTTAAACATTTCATGTGTATATTTTAAAGATCTCAAGCTCAAAATCAAATCCTGAACATCTTATACGTATGTATATTTATACAGATTCCTGTTGAAAAATAGATACTCTTCAGTAGTAGTTTTACACACACTTTTTAGAGTGTACAGGTACAAATAATGTAACATATTAATTACTATTTATTATACTTACTTTGCAAAATACTTATGCATAAAAAAATATTATTTATAAATTGAAATAACAAATGTTTGATTTTATGAAATATAAAAATATATATACACGTATTCCAAATTATGTCTTTTTCTTGAAAATGTTTGGTTTTCTTACAAATTATGAGATGGATACGTAAAAAAAGAAAAATGGATACATTTGGATACATTTTTGGCTTGGTCGGTGATACATTTTCTTGGGACGGCGCGGCAACACTGGTCCGAGACCAACAGCAGCGGAAATTGTCAGCAAATAACCCTCTCCCACTGAGCGAGAGCTCACATCTTCAAAAAATTGATCACCTATTCTCTTTTGTGGGTTATTTTTTTCTCTTAAATAGTAACAGTTATTATGGGACACTTTTCCAGTGGTTAAGGTTATTGTAATACATAATTAAGTTTAATTACAGTAAATGTAATTGAAATGCGCAATTAAAATTTCAAATGCTATTTATTTAATTGCAATTACCTTTTTAAACAATTAACAAGATTGAAATATTAATTGAATAACTAGTCAAGAATGGGCTGAGAAAAATTAATGGCCTTATTCATAAAAAATAAAGTAGCCTAAGAAGCTTTATACATTTTCTTTTCATACACTTTTCAATTTATAAACCCTTTGAAAAGCTACTTTATTTTTAAGGCTATAAATTTGTATCTACTTTTCCATCACTGGTGTGAATACCCTTTACTTTGTTTGTCCGTACCATTTTCCATTTCGTTTTTAAAATTTACTTTCTAAACCGGTGTGGCATCTCCCTAGTATATACCTTACAAGCGTAAGCAAACCAACCATAACACTAAGGCATAAGGCATGTAGTGTCATCTCGTTTTGGCAAACAGCTTTCGAACTCAACGGACGTACCAGCCGGTTTTTGATACCTGCCGCGTGCCAGTGTTTACGTGTCGCTCAGCTCATTTCTGTACTACCTTCTTGGGCGTTTGCTTTTAAATTGTTTACAAACCGGTTTTTGCCAAGCAACGACAAATGAATCCGGAAAAGTTCAAATTGCTTGAGCACATGAGTCATGACGGGTGAATATGTGTAAGTAAATACAGTTAAACACTTCCCAGAACTTTATGACTATTATACAATTTAATACAAATGTTTGGATATAATAAAATTACTTCTACCATAGTAGTTTGATACAGAAACTTTTCACACAACAAAAAGTATTGCAATAAACTATTTTTTTTTTTTACAATTCTATCGTTTGTGGCATATTATTTCTAAGCAAGAGAAGTTCAAATTCCCTTATATGTATGTATCTATTGATCAGCTGTATTCCATTGCAGTGCCTTTAGCCGTAATTTGACAAGCACTTGTTGACAGTTGTAGCATCTGATACTATTTTGCTCATTCGTCTACTACCTTTTTAGACAGCATCACAAAATGTGTATCTCGCACACCCTGAAAAAAACTCGTGCGAAAAATGTCTCCCTCAGTTTTCTTGGTGCTTCCAAAAGCGATAGTTTGCTGTGTTGTCAAATTTGTGATTAAAGCCAGAGTTGGCCGTTTAAAACCTGTCTCAACTAAATTTAGTATATTTTCTGAACAAAACTTGTCTAAAACGAAGTGTATGCAGGCGTGCAGAAAGATTGCGAAGCGAGTAGAAAGTGTGTGAGATCATCAACCGGTGACTGAGGGAAAACTGGAAAAGCTACAAAGAGTGAGTACTTGCCAATCAATAGAGTTTTCGCATATTTCACCAGTTGTCTATAACCCTTTTCTTTATGTTATAAAAAGTAATTGTACATGAAATATCCATAAAAAATGCGCTTGAATTTTTTAAAAGTGTGAAACAATTTGCAAAAGAAAAAAATCTTGTATGAATGATTGCTGATGTGTGTGCTGATGATGGTGGCTTCTCTTCCGTCCCGCAGTTGACGTCTTTGGATTTTGGCCTTTTCTTTTTGGCGCAATTGCATAGATTGTCTGGTGTGCGAATGCAATGGGACGATGGTAAATTTGTAGGATCGCGTTGGCTGGAGGCGCCTTCAACATATCTGTGTGCGAGCGAGTGCGTCGATTATTGAACTTCTTTTGTTTGATGAGGCTCCAGTGTTGATGCTTCCCGTGAGGAATCTGTAGGTACCAAATATCTATTGGCTCACTAACTTGGCTATGGGTTTTTAAGCCGCGCTTACCTGTTGGTCTTCTTTGGCTATCTGAAATCTGTTCTCAATTTCTGCTGTGCCGCACTGTTACCTTGTTTTAAAGTGTTTTTTAACGCGTTCTTGCCTATCATCGTATGTGCCTACATACATACGTACGTAGATGGAAGTAAGAGAATCTACAAAAAATTTGAATCATTCCTCGCCAGCGTTGGTGGAAACTATCACCTTCATTATCGAATTTGTGGCTGGTAATTAAATATGCGTTTGAATAAGAAGCCAGTTCAAAGAACGTGTTTTAAGCTTCGATTTTGTGAGTGAAGAATGGCTCAAGGTAACCTACAAAAATCCAGGTACGCGCGCTTTGCATTTGAATTATTTCATTTAGGTTAAAATGTAGTTCACGTAAATGCCCTGGCAATTATTTAAACGATACCTAAAGTAATGCTAAAGAGCATAAAACACCATGGATTAGTGCATCTACCAAAAGTACAAGCGATCGCTTGCCATTCGAATACAAATCGCTCTAAAGAGTTATTTTTGTGAAATCAAAATATGTATGTACGTATTCAATAAGTGGCTTTGACCGGTAGAAAGCCTCATTCCGGATTCGAAACATCGCTGTCCCAACGACAGCGCTTTTTCACAGTAAATATTCTAAATCGTATCTGACGAATGTATCTTTTAATTAAAGAGTCATTGCTGCTTGCGTCTCGCTGCCAACATGTGCGTTCCTCTATATGTATATATATATATATTTGTTCACACAAATGAAATCAGCTTCGAGTCGCATTGGATTTGCCTCCGGCTGCCGCTCCGCTTCGAGACACTGGGCTGCTGCTTCAGTGTCAATGGCATTTGCGTTTGAATGGAAATGTTGAGACTCTTTGTACCTACTCTTTTTCCATGTAGTTTATTTTATTTCGCTGATTTTGATAGATTGAAGTAGCTGTTGCCCAGAGCCTCTTTTACTGGTTTTACAGACATTTATTTGTGGACTATTCGTTATTTTATTTTAATTCATTTCGTTAATGTACTTTAATCATACATACATACATACAAATATATGTACATAGCTCTCGTTTTGGTGGTTACCGATATTGAAGTATGTACTAACGGGTGATTTTTTTGAGGTTAGGATTTTCATGCATTAGTATTTGACAGATCACGTGGGATTTCAGACATGGTGTCAAAGAGAAAGATGCTCAGTATGCTTTGACATTTCATCATGAATAGA
>NW_016184262.1:0-5278 GCF_001687245.7 Rhagoletis zephyria | reverse complement strand
ATTATTGTTTGAGGACTAATATACGCACGACCTCATCATCGAATTTCGTGCTGCAAACTTTATTAACTTAGCAAGATAAAATTTATTAAAAGTGCATTTTCAATATCTATTCGTCCTTGTAAACTAAAAAGGTTTATTGTTTTTAAATTCTACAGAATTTTCTCTCTCATTTGGTACCCATATTGTAGAATAACAATGCACTGCAATGATTTTAAAATAATTGTTTTAAATTAATCGTATTTTGAAATTTCAAAGTCCAAAGTATCGATTGTTTCGTGTCTTTTGAAATTATTTTGTTTTTGTATTTTATTTTTTTTTTGAGTATGGTATGTAGTCCTTGCACTGAAAATTACCTAATATTGGTATGGGATTTATAAACAAATATATGTATATCGCCGTGCATAGTCGGCGTAAAACTGCAGGCCCCTCCAGTTTGTGTGACAACATCAAGGCGCACGCCACAAACTGGAGAAGAAGCTCGGTCAAACATCAACATATGTANTATTATACTACGATGGCTTGAGCAAATATTTAAATATCCCATTCTGTAGGCCGAGTACTGACGTTCACCCCGGCGGACAAACGTCTAGTCACAATCCGAATCAAAGCGAGATTCTTCAACATCTCGCTCATCTGCGCCCATGCCCCGACGGAAGAGAAAGACGAGGCGTCCTAGGATCTCTTTTATGAGCGCTTGAAGCGTACATATGATCTTGCATGGCGATTTTAATGCCAAGGTGAGACCGAAATACGCGATTGCGGAAAGCCTGAGATGCTGGCCGACAGGACAAACGCTCGAAAATTCTATCAGAGAGTTATGTAGAGGCTGATGTTCAGTAAGTACTTAAATTATGGAAGGAACACTTTTCCACCCTATTTAATGACAGCAGCACTGAAAATAGTGGAGAAGACGAACCCGAGCCCCCAGTCGATGACAATGGCGTCGATGTCCCACCGCCTGACTTTGATGATATACGAATAGCGATAGCGCGCTTGAAAAACAACAAAGCTGCTGGAGATGACAGCCTGCCAGCTGAGCTATTCAAGCACGGCGGCGAGGAGTTGATAAGGTGCATGCATCAACTTTTGTGCAGAATATGGTCAGATTAATGTATGCCCGATGACTGGAATTTATGTGTGCCAAAACGCCAAGAAAGGCGACCCCGCCATACGGGGCAAACACCGCGGGATCAGCCTTCTAAGTATAGGTTACAAGGTTTTATCACATGTATTGTGTGAACGAATCAAATAAATAATAAATAAATAAATAATAATAATAAGTTTATTTATATGGGCAAATCTCAAGACTTGTTAAATTTTTCGACAAAAACTTGTGCGGCATTAAACTGTAGGTCCTTTCATCTAGTGTGGATATATTGTAAACACACATACAATACGTGCAAAAATACTTTTCATGTTTTTTCCTGATGATTTATAATTTCACTAAAATTCCGATAGTGGCCTTCAAAACACAACAATACCACACAAACAATATAAAATATTTACTTATCTACATACATATGTACCTAGCTGCATACCTAAGTTTATATTTACAACCCATTTTTAAATATGAACATAAGTATTCTATTAATCATTTAATAACCCTATTAATATTAAATTGGAGAGATGAACACTAGTGCTCACACATTGAGTTAAAAAGCCGAGTGGCAATCAAGCTTAATTGTATATTCATTTCCACTGTTTTTTTTTTTTAATGACAGCAAATTAAACACAATTGGTTATTCTCATGAGAGGACATAAAATTACGCGCAACTTATTACTAGAACCAGTTATTTATATATAAATAGTACGGAGAATAGGCATTAACTTCAAAAAAGGTGAGCTACCAATTTGTAAATTGCCAATTTTGTTATACAAGTGGCCATCAATGATTTATTTTTATGTTTCTTAGAACCTGAAAATGGGAAGAAAACGGATTAGCAACAACAGCTTACGGGGTGTGCAGATGACGCGGGTTCGATCCCTGCTGAACGTCTAGAAAAAAGAAGCCTGATGAGGAGATGTGGTGATCTCCGAAATAGCTGCTATAACTTTTACCGCTTAGACTTTGTTGCTTTTTCAATTTTTCCTAATAAACAATCGTGGTACAAAGCTCAATAAAAACATTAAAAATAAAATGTTAATAAGCCTCAACAAAACTTGATAAATATAAAGATATTCTTTAAAAAATGGCATAAATTCAAGTTTCAAACTTTGTACAATATTAAAAAAAGCTTTAACAAACTTTCGTAAAAATTGCGATCATTCCTGCTAGATTTCTTAGAAAGATTTTAAATAAGCACTTTCAACCCTGCTGCGAGACGTATGCTTTTTAAATTTTCGCTCTCCCTTTCGCAAAACGAAGATGGAAATCGGTGGTATTTCCATTTCAAATGAAAAATATTTCTAAATAAAATACTTTTAAACATCAAATAAATATTTAGAAACTCCATTTCTTATTAATTCATAACATTTTTCTTACCATTAAGGCAAGCAAACCATGCTACGTCTCACAGACGTATGAGTATCTTCTTAGCAACTTTCAGTGGCATTATCAAAGCAGGATTAAAGCCTATTTAATTTTAGTGTTATAAAATGTAAGCTTGAAATAGTTTGCACCTTCCGTTGATTTTTGGATTTTATTATTATTATTTTTTTTGAAGGTGTTGAGTATTTTTTCCATATAACAGTCGTTCTTGCTTTGTATGAAAGAAAGTGCATAACACCGTCGGTTCAAAACGTTTTTTTATTTTACTTAAAATATCACTTCAACATCAAAACACATAGACACCTTTAGAGTGGGGTTATGATTCACTGGCTACACGAATGTATTATGTATTGTACGGGGCGTGAAGATAAATCAACAAATCTAACGTGAAAACGATAGGTTTTTACGGTGGGCACGAAAACAATTCGATAGAAGTAATTGGGTGTTTCATAAAAACTAGGAATCATCTCACAAAACTCGGGAATTCTAACGTTTTTAAGAAAAAAACTTTCCAGCTTTATTTCTTGGCAACAATGGTCACCATATTCCAAATTGCTCTTCGCCGCNAGACTCGATGCTGTTATCCGCACTAAAGTTGGCTACATCTATAAGTAATACACTTATCTTAAAATTTGATATCTTTTTATGATTAACTGATGTTTGAAAAAAAAAGATACAAAAAAAACTATAACATTTTTAATTGGTATCACTTCGAACGTCTAATATGCAGGGGATATTGTGTAATTGAATATTGTAAAATTTTGCTGTAGGATAACGTGAATATGAAATTCTATGGGAATAAAGTCCCGCTTAATGTCTACTATTCTAACAAGGCAATTCTTGCTAATATAGTTGCAGATCTTTTGTAAGACATTTGAAAGACAATAGGCAAGATAGTTTGAAAGATTTTGTTTATTCTGGCACGAAAGTCTTACAAAAAAAGGCGTCTTTCCAATTTTCATGATGAAAAGCTCTTTTGACAGAAAGTATGTTCCAAATGTATGTATGTATATAACTTTTCTAGCGCTTTTCCAATAGTCGCAATGGCCGGGCGTGTAAAGCACTGGCTGAGCATGCGAGAGATCCAAGGTTCTAATCCTCTGACAGCGGATTTATTTTTACATTTAATTATTTGCTTTATATTATTTTTTCTTTAAAAAGAAAAATATATATACATTTATACTTTCAATTAATTTTTAGATACTTATCTTACGATTTCTTTCTTTTTTAATTTGTTTAAATTTCCCTTTTTAATTTAACTTTTTTATGTCATTTACTATTTAGAAATTTATTTATTTATTTCTTCTTTCGATTCAATTTTCTTTGTCTTTAGGTTTCATTGTTTTAAAAAGAAAACGATTTTTTGATTTAACTTCTATGAACTTCTATATTTTAAATTGCATTGTTCTTTTTTAATTTAAATTTCTTTTTATTTTTATTATTCTTTTTTTAATTTCATTTAAGGTTTAGAAAGTATTGTTTTATTTTTTTGTAAAACTAAATAACATAACTACCTAAAAGTGAAAAGGTTCCAAGTCCAAATTTTTTAAAAATTTATTTTTAGATGCAGAATGACTGATAATGAGAAATTACTTCTATTTATCGACTCTCTTGAACAACTTCAAAAAATTGACTTGGCACATTTTCCTCTTTTTAACATTTTACACAATAACGTAAAGGAAGTCCACACATAACGATGAGCTATGGCTCGAATATGGAGTGAGACCGAAGCTGAAAATCTCCTTAAATGGCAAAAAATTGTGTGAACCCAACGGTAGAACGGCGAGAAATTTCCAAAGTATTCGACACCTGACAACACACCGCGGTGTTCATTTATCAGACAACACACAAATCCACAAACTTGGCACGCACTCGTATAAGTTCGGTTGAAAAATGCGTTTTAATTTCGTATGTATGTATGTATATCTAAGTGTACTTATGCATTGATATGCATGCATGTATGTGTATGTACATACATATACATGGCTTGGCATAGCACTTCGGGTCACTCAATGTGCACTGAGGTGGATACGTGTAAAACACAAATAAAAAAACTCAAAAAGTGCGACTTAACTGCAGCAATGCATCTGGACAGTGGTCAGCTGGCAGTATTTTGTGAACGGCTTGAGCCAAAAGCAACTGCACTTATGTAACGATAGCTACGTGCATATATAAGTGTATATAAGTATGTACGTCAGCTAACGAGAAGCATTAGAGCAGTTGGCAGGGAAACGAATCACTAACCAGATCCGCCACACGCACACACACACACTTACAACGAAACTCAGAGGAAGTGAACTTAGCTTGACTGAGTGCTTAACGCACTAGCCACACTCGAAGTCCAACTCTTAAAATGAACTTCAATATGCCAGTTCACGCGTTAAATGACAAGCAAAACTGAAGGTAAAAAATACACGGGAATGTGTGCCTGGTGCTTGAGGGCGGACTGTATATAATACTATATACATATGTACATATGTACATTAGACTGCATCAATCCCCATAAAAAAAAATCGATACTATGCTTCTATTGGAATTATAAGATCTATTATATTTTAGTCTTCCACCTAAATATTTCGCAAAAATATTAAGTTTTAAGTGAGCTGGACCGATTTGAGAATACCTCCACAAATGGAGTATTTTGTGAACCAAAAAAGTTTCTTAAAAATTTTTTTGAAAAAAAATCTCCCGAAAAGACAAAACGGTTTAAGCTTAAAAAATTTGCATAAAAATATTGAATTTTTTTTTTTTAATTTCAAAGAATTCGTATTTATTACGATTCCGTCGAAA
>NW_016184260.1:0-5278 GCF_001687245.7 Rhagoletis zephyria | reverse complement strand
GTCCATAAATCTTTAAAAAAGCTATCAGTGCTTCATAATTCCCCAGTAATTCCCCAGTATTCTAACAAAGACACAAAACTCAGCATATCACTACTGTGATTTATACTGCGCTTGAAAATATGCCCCAAAAATTAGATTTAATGTGCTAAGGAAGTGCACAATAATTTAAAACATTTCGTTTAGCGGCATACTTTGGGGCGCAGTACAAATCACAATAATGCTGCGCTGACTTTATTAGAATAGCGGAGTTTGCATCTAGCTAATCTGCTGCTTGGCATGTTTATTTAATTCGGTGTCAATATTAAAGCATACATTTAGGAGGCATTTCCTCCTCGTGTACCTGTATTTCATTTGTATTAGAGTCAATTTTGAATTGACTTTTTTCGCTTTATCTTAAACTAACTTGAAATTTGAGGAATTCTCTTGTACGGTTTAGTTATTTGCTCACTGATTTCGAGTGATTGTATCCAAATCTGTTACCCGATCGAAAAAAGCACTTATGCGTGTAGTCAGAGGATTGAAGAATAATTTAAAACAAAACTTACAAATTTCCGAGCACTTATATAACAAATTCGGTTTGAAATATGGACTTTTTGTAAAATGGGTGGGTGGTTTAAGCTGCCCTCTCCGCTCACCCCGAAAACAGTGCGCAAATGGTTAAATATTTCCCAATTTGGTCATAGAAGCAGGGCTGAAAAAATACCTCAGTTTAGTTCATTTTAAATTTCGAACTAGGTCCTTCATTCTTTTCAAAGAACTAGTTCAATGAACGAACTAGTTCGCGAACTACCCAACTCTACTATTTTATATATGATCTAGTAAAACCGATCAGTCATTTCCATAAGCAGATTTTGCATATATTTTTGTGAAATCTAAAATGCTGATATCCTTAGACTTATTTGATATAGAGGACTATTTCCTCTGATCGAGCTAATTATGCCCAAAGCTCTTCGTTTCATATAGGCCGCCTGTCTGAATCTTTTTGCTAATTACACTGCGATTTCCTTTAGGGAATAACACTCAGGTACTTTTAAGGGCAAAATATCGCTCTTTGTGTGCTACTTGATCTACTTATGTTACATTGTTTGATTTTTGGTATCTAAACGTATTTACTGAATATAAATTTCAAACTACACATTTGCTGGATACGCTCCCACTCTTAGCGTTATTTTAACTATCAATTTTGGTGGAAGTCATAAAACGGGTAAAATTTTATGAATTGCTTGCGGAAATAGCAACCTTTTTTATATGACATCTACTTTCTATGTATGTTTAAGTAGAAGTGAAAATTAGTAGATTCCCCTTTCAATGATTTGTATCCAAAGTTTCTTAAATGCTTGGATTAAACTATTTCCACGCAACTAAAATATTCATAAACGAAGAAATTTAATGAAATTCATAACAGATACTTTTCGCTTGGTGGCAAGTAAGTTATCACCTAAAAGTTTCACAAACTAATTGAGTTTAAACTTTCCGTAACTAAACCTACTCTCCCAAACTAAAAAGGAAAGTCGATTTCATTAAACAGCAATGCCACGAAACCTACAGAGCAATCAGTACTAGTCAATTTCATGCACTAACACATAAGTTAAAGTTTTTCGCCTCTAACGGACGTTTTAAACAACTAAATACATACACACGCTTAACAATTTGAAAGTATTTGTGAACGTAAACACATACAGGTATGTATAGTTATATGTATGTGTACACATATGTGAGAAAGAAATCAGGTATGTATGTATATGGGGCGTTCCATCCCAAAACGGACGGGGTTCGCCCTTCATGCTTTCGATTTGTTTCAAATTTTTAGGGTCGATGGATAAACATAAATAATAAACAAATATGAAACTTGAGTTTGATTAATACATTTTTAACAACTTTGCATTACAAAAACAAAAACAAATCGATTTAATAGTTTTCCAAATATCTCGAAAACGGGGCGAGGAAAAAATTTGAAAAAAATCATACATGCACACATCAAAATTCTCTATTAAAAGAAATATTTTTTAAATTTTTTTCTTGAAAAATTTTTCATATACAAATTTTTTGATAAAAAAAAATAGTTTTTGAAAATATGCCATTTAAAAAAAAATTAAAAAATCGCAATGGTAGCTCTGAGTGTTGCGCAATATTTAATTATAGTATTTCAGGGTGCACTCTACAATAATTGGGGTTATGATTTTTTTTGCACCGAAGTTAAGTAAAATGAGTACATTACAAATTTACACTTTTTTTATTTTTTTTAGAATTTTTTTGAGTATGCAGTTTTTTAGCCCATTAACTTTTTTTATAATAAAGTGCAAGTTTTAAGCTACTGCAAAATTGCGTTGATTTTTAATATTTTTTATGCTTACGGCTTTTTGCACTTTTTTCTTACGGAAGAAAATGCACAAAGCCGTTTTCAAAGAAAATTAAAAAAAAAAAAAAACGCTAGTTTTGCAATGCCTTAAAACTTGCACTTTATTATACTATTAATGGGATACAAAACTGCATACTCAAAAAAATTCAAAAAAAAAAAATATTTAAAAATTTGTAAATGTAATGTACTAATTTTACTCAACTCCGGTGTAAATAAAAAATGTATAACTTAAATTATCGTAGAGTGCACCCCGATTCAATTAAATTTTTTTTAGATGTCTTATTTTCAAAAACTATTTTTTATATCAAAAAAATTGTGTGTGAAAAATTTTTCAAGAAAAAAAGTTTATAAATATTTCTTTTCATAGAGAATTTTGATGTGTGCATGTATGATTTTTTTCAAATTTTTTCCTCGCCCCGTTTTCGAGATATTTGGAAAACTATTAAATAGATTTGTTTTTGTGCTGTAAAGTTTTTAAAAATGTATTAATCAAGTTCAAATTTCATATTTATTTAGTATTTATGTTTTCACATCAAACCTAAAATTTTGAAACACATCAAACACATTAAGTGTGAACCCCGTCCATTTTGGTATGGAACGCCCCATATATACTTTGCTATTTTAGACACCTGTAAATAACCACAGCAGCCTGTGTCTGTCGACCACATTGCTCCGCCTCGTTGGTGTGCAACGATACACGCTTTACACCCATCCATCCATAGATATTTTACCATTTGCCAGTCTAGTTTGAATGTTACAATTTACATTTGCACACATACAACACACACTTACCTACCTTACAAAGAGTAACAGTAACTGTAGTAATAACAATAGCAACTAGAGTAGCATTAGGCGTCACAATAGCAAAAACAACACAACAAATTTTCTATTTACCTGCCCGCAAATAAGCAACTAACCTGTTAACTACAAGGTAGAGGTAAGCAAGTAAGTATGTAAAGTCGGTAAACGCTCATGTAGAGTATGCTAAAGCCACACGCACACACACAACTACATATGTATATACAAACATACGTGCATACATACATACGCGCTAGCTTGGATACATTCACTAAAATTNTAAGTCGGTAAACGCTCATGTAGAGTATGCTAAAGACACACGCACACACACAACTACATATGTATATACATACATACGTGCATACATACGCGCTAGCTTGGATACATTCACTAAAATTTGCTATTTTACTCGTTAGGTATTTAGTGTTACTCATACGCCCTGTACGCCCATAAAAGCGGATGATGCGAAGATACGAGTAAGTACGTAACAAACACTTGTGTTTCTGTTTGGGTAAATGCAATGCGATGCAGCGTAACTTTTGAACTCATTTTACACACGTTTGTTAAAAGATATACACGTGTGCGAATTTTCATTTGACTGGCTCAGGATCGCAAATATATTTAGATAAAGGTACATTAGACTGTACCAGGGAAAAAATATTGCCGTATACCTTCCAGTCTAACGTACTTTTGCAAGACAACTAAACATTTTGCCGAACGTAAGGGTTGCCTATTTACGTTTTTTTCATGCATATATTCGACATTCAAATTTGAAGTATTTTTGTAAGGAAATTTCGAAAATTTTTTTTTTGCCGAGCGCAGGCACTTACGTCGGTAGATTAATACCCACCAAAGGGCATTCTACTTTTGCTAAGAAAATATTTGTATTATTCCATGCCGAATGTATGTAGCTGTCGCCGACAAATATATGTATAAAGGCGAACCCCAGTCACGGCAAAAAATAGGAAATTGTCTTCCAAAAATATTTTATACTCAGTGGTGTGCGGCTTACTTTTTTTGTTTCCTTGTAAGGTGGTACAATCTAGTTTACATAAATACTTACACACAAAATATCAAGTTTTGTATTTGCGTTTGCATTCATATACACATACAAATTTACATACAAGCATTACATAAATAAACTGCAGCTGCAGTTGTAGGTTTCAGTTGTGACAGATATTCAAGTACCTAGCAGCATACATATGTATATATGTATGTGTGTACGTATATAAACAAAAACAATACGAAAGCTGCAATATTTGCGGTTGCAGCAGTTTGTGTGAAGCTTTATTAGGAGCATAGAATTTATTTATTTGCGTCATGTAGCAAAATTGTGAAATAAGAGCAAAAGTTTAAGTAATTGGCTAGATCGCATTAAATACGTACGGAAATTGTGGTAAGCTCTCGATGCAAATTATTTGCGTTTATGGTGGAGAACAATTTTTCTTTTGTAACTTAAAGCAGCTGAAATGAATTCTTTGAAATTCAATTTGAAAGAAAATGCCAACAATTTAAATGTGGCAAAATAAAAATATTTTCTGTTAGTGGAAATTGAACGTAATGAAGATTAAATGAAATGAAATAAAAATTTAAATATGTAAATTCAATGAAAATGCAGTTGAAAAAATACGGAAGAAAAAAATTTACAAAAAACAACAAAATTAAATAAAATAAAATAAAATAAAATTGGATTACTTAAAAAAAAAGTAACAAAGAAATAAATAAAATTAGAAAAACAAACACACAAAAATATTTACTAAGCAATTTAAAATAAGAAAAATTTATTAACTGTAAGTTAAAATGATTTTAACTTAAATAAGATCAAATATAAAATTAAAAAATTTGAATATAAAAAATCAAATAAAATAAAATAAATAAAAAAAGAACAAATGTTGAAGAAAACATGTTAAAATAAAATAAAATAAGAATAATGAGAGTTAAGAAAATTGAAAAAAAAACAAAAAATTACTAGAAATCTTTTAACTAAAACTAAACTTAATTAAGTTAAATAAAAACTAATTAAAAAATATAAAATATTAAGTATTGTTCAAAATAAAAAAATAAAATAAATTAAATAAATTAAATAAAATAAAATAAAATAAAATAAAATAAAATAAAATA
>NW_016184259.1:2354-5279 GCF_001687245.7 Rhagoletis zephyria | reverse complement strand
TATATGGAGAAAAAACAATTTTTCGTAGAAATGGTATAAAACTCTTGAAAATCAATATTTTTCGACCGGAAAACTGTGGTTCTCTTCAGGAGACTTCCAGTATTAATATCCAATTGATTATTTAACCATTTTTTTATGATAAAAGATTTTTCATTGATCCCCCCATTGCATTTTCTAAGGGCTTTGGAGGACCTATAAAATATAGTTACCATGAAAAAGTGGTTAAAAAAACAATTGAGTATTATTACTGGGAGTCTTCTGAAGATAAGTAAAGTTTTCCGAATATTGATTTTCAAGAATTCTACACTATTTCTACGAAAAGATGTTTTTTCTCAATATAAAATACATGGAAAACTTTGAGCGCTTTGAGCACTCCCTAAATATTTTTTGATTTCAAAATAAAATAATTGGGGTATATTTTTTTCGATATAGATCAATCCTAGGGTGTGCCGGCATTAAAACTCCAACTTTATTTTTTTGGGCCACTCTAATGTACATACAGTGGCGGGTAAATAAATAGGGAGGTGACATTTTAACAAGTTCTAGCAATTTTCCATTTGTTTATTTCAGAGATGGAAAATAATGATTATTTTTTTTAATTTTAACTAAAAAATTCAACATATATTTTTCGAGGTTAACCAATGCAATTATCATTACATGAATTTTATTTTTTCGCGCAAAGATAATAATTATTATTGAATTTTATTTTTTATTTAAGAATGATGATTATTTAACAACTCAAAAACTACACTGGCGTGATTTCCGAGTGATCCTTTCCAGAGGTAGCGACATTATAAATGGAATAAGTCCCAAAATATTCAAGCCAAAATTTCAGTTGGTTGAGTTTTTCATAAAATCATAATTTTTAAGTGGAAAAAAAATCAATAACAATTATTATTTCTGAACGAAAAAATAAAAACCATAAAATAATCATTATTTGTGATTGAAAAAATTCAGATCAAATAATAAAAATTTTGTCGAGCGAAAAAATTTTAAAACATAAAATCATCATTAAATGCTGATTTTTTACTAAAGTATAGCTCACTTTACTACATAACAAACTCCATGTAAGTCCGAATTTCAGACTTTATGAAAAAATTAGGAAAATTCGACAACGTCTCATTAATATTTCAAATTTTTTAATCAGGATTTTTATAAAAATTGTTGCTGCTAAAATTGGAAAGCATTTTCTTCCACACAAAGTATATTTCACAATTTCTTATATGCCAAAAGTCAATGGAAGTCTTAGCTCCTTCAAGCTTACAAAAATTCAAAAATTTTCTAATTTTGAAATTTTCATGAACATTTGTCAAAATTCGCGGAATTTTTATAAATCTTGTACAAAGTCTGAAATTTTACTTATGTATATGTTTTTTCTTAGATAGTGGTCTGTACTGTTATAAAAAAAAAATAATAAACATAAAATAAACAAAAGAAAAATAGCTAAAACTCGTTAAAATGTCACGTCACTATTTGTTTGCGCGCCAGCGTACATTTAATAGTGAACACACATAATTGGGCGATTCATTTGCTTCAGCTTTTACCTTAAAAATGGATTATTTTAAAATTTAATTTCCATAACTAAAAGAAGCTTTTACATTCGGCTTCATTTGCAGAAAAAAGTGGAACCATGGAAACTTTACACCATGGTCTCCGGCCTGTTGTCTGTAGATTTAGTTATACTACTCGCTTGGCAGATGTTTGATCCGCTACAGCGTATACTTGAAACATTCCCACTCGAAGATCCCGTATTGACATCCGATGATATTAAAATACGTCCAGAATTGGAGCACTGTGAAAGTCGACACAATTCAATGTGGCTGGGTAAGCAAAATTAATTGAAGAAACTGTACTCGCTAATGCAAAGCGTTCAATTTTTCTCCACCTCTTCTAGGCCTCGTTTACGGCTTCAAGGGTCTAATACTCGTATTTGGTCTCTTTCTTGCCTATGAAACACGTTCGATTAAGGTGAAACAAATTAACGATTCCCGTTATGTGGGCATGAGCATTTACAATGTTGTTGTGCTGTGTTTAATCACAGCACCGGTGGGCATGGTCATCGCATCGCAACAGGATGCCTCATACGCGTTTGTTGCATTAGCTGTGATATTCTGCTGTTTCCTAAGTATGCTGCTGATATTTGTGCCAAAGGTGAGTGGAATATATTCGTGTTTTTATCTAAATTTATTTAGCTGCAAATCTTAGATAGCTTCCGATTGCACTCACCAACTAAATGCAATGTAATTTTTTTTACTTACTCTAAAAGGTCATTGAGGTGATACGACATCCTAAGGATAAAGCCGAATCAAAGTACAATCCCGACTCGGCTATCTCGAAAGAGGATGAGGAGCGCTATCAGAAAATGGTAACCGAAAACGAAGAATTGCAACGACTGATATCACAGGTATGATGTAGAAATGTGCTAATTACGTGGTTAGACTATTTGAAAAAACAAAATTTTAACATCGCTTCTATGGGTCTTAAGGATCAATAGATTAAAAAGTCTAGATTGGGATAGCGTGCAAGATAAATCTACCCAACTTTAGGGAAAATGAAAACTTGGATGTTAGTCGGCCATAGGCAGGAGTTTAAATTAACGTATACTGCCGGCAAAAAGTATGGGCACAGCAAATTTTTCAAAATATATGCATTAGATTTTTTTCTAATATTTTTCCGCCAATTTTTTTATAAAAATATGGTTCATTCAACAACAAAAAACATAAAAATATAATACCTAAACTTTGTGCAAAACTCTCAAAAATTAAGCAAATTTTTACGCCAATTTTCAACTTTTCAATCAGATTTTTTAGAATTTTTTCGAGTATGCAGTCCATTAAATTCTAGTAAACAACTGAAATTTCTGAGTTAGTCAAAAATCGCATTGCTTTTTGAGATTTTTTTGTAGAAGCTGTCTTGCATTTTTTT
>NW_016184259.1:0-336 GCF_001687245.7 Rhagoletis zephyria | reverse complement strand
GTACATAGGGATCCCGAATTGGTGCAGTTATTGCTGCATGGCACACAATCAATATTTTTACTGCTCATCAGGGTGCGAATTGACAAATATGGATTACACCGTGTCATCATGTCAAACGCACACGCAATTTCGAACACACACACACACACGCACACACGCACATATGCATTCGCAAACAACTACCCTGCAAAAAATGGAACTAATCTTGGATGACTCCGGGAGCAATCGCAACCCTGCAAAAAATGGGATTACTCCGGGAGTAATCGCAAAGGAGCATGCGATACCACTACCACTTTTGATCTCTTTATATGGAATGAACTGATTGCTTTTGTTCGA
>NW_016184257.1:865-5279 GCF_001687245.7 Rhagoletis zephyria | reverse complement strand
TATTAATTAACGGGTCTGTGGGTGACCGAAGTTGAATAGCACACGCTTCTTTTACCTGCGCAGATATAGAGTTATTGATGCCCGAAACTTGGGCATGCAAGCGTTTTGATGGCAGGTTGATTCTCCGTTTGAGTCTCAGTAATGAACGAGCACTCAGAACCAGAATCTATAAGCGCTCTAGCCGAAAAATGTATACCATTATAGTGTATGTTTACGCGTGCTGTTCCTAACAAAACTCCTTTACTTGTATTTGCGTAACAAGAATTTACATTTTTAACCGATTTTATGCTTCCTTTTTCAGATTCGCGTCTTGATTGAGCCTGGTTTGGAGTAGATTCCACGCTACCCGATGGATCAGTTGTCGCTTTTGGCTGAATTGGCATATGGAGCAACTTGTGATGTCTCGAATGACAAGTGCTGCAGTTAAATGAGCTGGTACATCTTGAGACTGTGTGCCCAGCAGATAAACAATTCAAGCAACTGCGAATGCTCTTCACGTAATCTACTCGCTCCGTCGGCTTTAGACGCAAAAATCTGTCGCACTTTGATAGNCGCCCATCAGATAAACAATTCAAGCAACTGCGAATGCTCTTCACGTAATCTACTCGCTCCGTCGGCTTTAGACGCAAAAATCTGTCGCACTTTGATAGCTTGTGTACATTGCTGTTGCACATTTTACATGTTGCCTTTGCTACACTGGCTTGAAAGGCGCCAAGCTTTTTTGCAGGCGTCTCTGCAGAATTCCGAGAGCTTGGTGGTTTAGGTTTCGAAACGATATCTCCCTTAAGACCTGTCACGGTTTCCAGTGTTTGAAACCGATTGGATAGGAATTTATCCATATCTACCCATTTGGAAATCTCAGTTTTATTTTCTATGGTTTGCTCCCATAGTGCCAGTGTCGTTTCTGGCAGTTTTGTCGAACACAAATATGTGAATATTGCATCCCAATTTGAAACATCAATCTGATGACACTGAAGCGACGAGATGCAATTATTTATGTCGCGTTGCAGTTTCTTGATGGAGCTACCGCATTCACTCTCAACTGCGTTTAAATTAAGTAATACCTTTAATTGGGCATTGACCAGGATACGTTTATTTTCGTACCTGTCACAAAGATTTTTCCAGGCCGCACCAAAGCCATCGTTGGTTAATGGGGATCTCTGCACTATTTCCTTGGCCTCCCCCTGAGTTTTTTGCCGGAGGTGATACAGCTTCTCAACTGGGGTAAGGCGCTTATTTAGAATGTATATAACGGGAATATCGGCACCAGTCCAAGCCAAGCAACGCAGCGCAGCGCAAGTTGACCTACTTAATCCAACAACCCGTACATTGACTCAAATGGGTGTTGATAGGTACATCCAAGTCAAACGAAAATTAAGCCCACAACAGCAAAAATATGCAAATCCGTCAAAAATTGCAAAAACGAAAACCACTGACATTAACCCTCTACTGGGAAATAAGTTTGCGCGATTCTGGACAATGAATGTGACAAAGAGCCGAATGAAGTTTCCAAAGCCAAACTCAAACGGCCCCTAATTTATTTACGAGAGCAAAACTGTAATGAGCTCGTGAATAAATTAATTCAGCTTATTGGAGACAATACGTTCCACGTAACGTCAATTACCAAGGGCAACATTAAAGAGACCAAACTTCAGATTCTAACTGAAGAAAATTACCGGTTGGTAACCAAACACCTTAATGACGATAAGAAAAACTTCTATAAGTACCAGCTCCAAAGCAGCAAAGGACTGCAAGTAGTAATAAAAGGTATAGAATCAAGTGTACCCNTTCTCACTGAATATAACATAGATGGTATGCTCTGTCCGAGACACATTTAACAAATAAATATAATTACTTCATACCTGGAAACAAATCACCCAGATGGTAAAGCTCATGGCGGTACAGCGGTGCTGATTAGAAATCGCCTAAAGCACAATATTGTAGTCTCAAAAGCAACAGCCTGTCTGCGAGCAACTACCATATGCTTACGAAACCTCGACCGCGACTTGAATCTATCGGCAATTTATTTCCCACCACGATTTTTAATTTCTGAAAATGACTTAAAAGATTTCCTTGGTAGCCTGGATAATAGATTCCTGGCAGGAGGCGACTTAAACGCAAAGCATACNGTTGATAGGTACATCCAAGTCAAACGAAAATTAAGCCCACAACAGCAAAAATATGCAAATCCGTCAAAAATTGCAAAAACGAAAACCACTGACATTAACCCTCTACTGGGAAATAAGTTTGCGCGATTCTGGACAATGAATGTGACAAAGAGCCGAATGAAGTTTCCAAAGCCAAACTCAAACGGCCCCTAATTTATTTACGAGAGCAAAACTGTAATGAGCTCGTGAATAAATTAATTCAGCTTATTGGAGACAATACGTTCCACGTAACGTCAATTACCAAGGGCAACATTAAAGAGACCAAACTTCAGATTCTAACTGAAGAAAATTACCGGTTGGTAACCAAACACCTTAATGACGATAAGAAAAACTTCTATAAGTACCAGCTCCAAAGCAGCAAAGGACTGCAAGTAGTAATAAAAGGTCTAGAATCAAGTGTACCCTTTTGTGATATTGCTCATGCTCTAGAGAAGGCAGGATTTGCAAAATATGACTCAAAACCTCATAAAGGCTCAAAACCAATTGTTGCAAATTTTAGTGAATAAAAAATGAGTGAGTTGATAATTTGCTTATGGAACGCTAACGGTGTAAACCAGCGTTCTCACTGAATATAACATAGATGGTATGCTCTGTCCGAGACACATTTAACAAATAAATATAATTACTTCATACCTGGAAACAAATCACCCAGATGGTAAAGCTCATGGCGGTACAGCGGTGCTGATTAGAAATCGCCTAAAGCACAATATTGTAGTCTCAAAAGCAACAGCCTGTCTGCGAGCAACTACCATATGCTTACGAAACCTCGACCGCGACTTGAATCTATCGGCAATTTATTTCCCACCACGATTTTTAATTTCTGAAAATGACTTAAAAGATTTCCTTGGTAGCCTGGATAATAGATTCCTGGCAGGAGGCGACTTAAACGCAAAGCATACGTACTGGGGATCACGCCTTATTAACCCAAAAGGGCGGCAGTTATACAATACTATTATAAACAGACACTAGAGGTCACATCCCTGGTAAACCTTCTTATTGGCCCACTGATATAAAGAAAATACCAGACCTAATCGATTTCGCAATTAGAAGAAACATAGACAGAAATAACGTAACAGCAGCAGCTACACGTTTTCACTAAAAACGGCCTCAAGCTCATAAAAATTGTTGAATATAATTCTTATAAGGCCATAAAAATAACAAAAACAAATAACTTAAGGACGAGCACACCTAAAAGTTAAACATTCTAATAATAGAAATATTAACAAAAACCAACATCCACATGATCAAGTGAATTGCAGTGGAATAGCTGCGCTTGATTGTAGTTGGCTTAGCAAAGTGAAATAGTGGAAAATAAGCAACAAGAATTAACAAGACAAACTTAGCACAGTGCGTAGGCAACTGGCTGAGTCAGTGGTGATCGTCGGTTCGAATCCTACTGAAAGAAGTCTGATGAGGAAATGTGGTGATTTCCGAAATAGCTATCACTTCTACCATTTTTTCAAATTATTGTTGCTTTTCCACAATAAGTTTTCACAAAAAACGGCCTCAAGCTCATAAAAATTGTTGAATATAATTGTTATAAGGCCATAAAAAAAAAAAAAACAAATAACTTAAGGACGAGCACACCTAAAAGTTAAACATTCTAATAATAGAAATATTAACAAAAACCAACAAAACCAACAACCACATGATAGAAGTGAATTGCAGCGGAATAGCTGCGTTCGATTGTAGTTGGTTTAGCAAAGTGAAATAGTGGAAATAAGCAACAAGAATTAACAAGGCAAACTTAGCACAGTGCGTAGGCAACTGGCTGAGTCAGTGGTGATCGTCGGTTCGAATCCTACTGAAAGAAGTCTGATGAGGAAATGTGGTGATTTCCGAAATAGCTATCACTTCTACCATTTTTTCAAATTATTGTTGCTTTTCCACAATAAGTTTTCACAAAAAACGGCCTCAAGCTCATAAAAATTGTTGAATATAATTGTTATAAGGCCATAAAAAAAAAAAAAACAAATAACTTAAGGACGAGCACACCTAAAAGTTAAACATTCTAATAATAGAAATATTAACAAAAACCAACAAAACCAACAACCACATGATCAAGTGAATTGCAGCGGAATAGCTGCGCTTGATTGTAGTTGGCTTAGCAAAGTGAAATAGTGGAAAATAAGCAACAAGAATTAACAAGGCAAACTTAGCACAGTGCTTAGGCAACTGGCTGAGTCAGTGGTGGAGCAAGTCTGATGAGGAAATGTGGTAATTTCCGAAATAGCTATCACTTCTAC
>NW_016184257.1:0-758 GCF_001687245.7 Rhagoletis zephyria | reverse complement strand
AAGTCTGATGAGGAAATGTGGTGATTTCCGAAATAGCTATCACTTCTACCATTTTTTCAAATTATTGTTGCTTTTCCACAATAAGTTTTCACTAAAAACGGCCTCAAGCTCATAAAAATTGTTGAATATAATAGTTATAAGGCCATAAAAATAACAAAAACTTTATAAAAAGATCAATAAAGCAATGTTATGTCAATTGTTTAAGGACATTGATTATACATACATACAGTGTTGGGCATATCTATCCCATCGGACCAAATTCAAAATGATGTTAGCCACTTATGTTAGTTTATTAATTTTTAAGATATTTCAATTAAAACAGAGTTCATTCCCTAACAAATACTATATAAAGGACTGTTTGCAGCTTCCAAGTAAAACGAAAAATTAAAATAAAATAACGCACAAGAAATGGTAAAGAAATTTTCTACTATGAAAATTTCTTAAATCAGCTGGCAGCTCTCAAGAAAAAAATATTAGGATATCTAATTCTTCAAGAAAATTTACAGCAAAAACTTAGAATCCAGCTCTTAAGAAAAATCATAAGAAATAATTTTCATTATTTCTGTTGCTTTAAAAAGCACTTTGCCTTTGCTGTAAATTTTCTTGAAGAAACAAATATACGAGCATTTTTTTCTTGGGAGCTGCAAACTGATTTAAGAAATTTTGATAGAAGAAAATTTCTTTTCCATTTCTTGTGCGTCATTTTATGTGAATTTTTCGTTTGTTTTGAGAGCTGGAAGTAGGCCTAAAAGCAAGGT
>NW_016184256.1:0-5279 GCF_001687245.7 Rhagoletis zephyria | reverse complement strand
ATGTGCAGCAAGGTTTAACTATGGAAGTACATGATTATTTTTTGTACGCAAAGTATGTACATGTACGGTCGTACATACAGTGCCGGTAAAAAAATAGCAATACCGCTATGAACTTTCCATACAGATTTGAAAAATTTGGGAGCATCGCCATTTTCAGGCTTCAGACAGATAACAAAATCCACTTTTCAAGAGTGCCTCGTTTCCCTTGAAATAATAACGGTTCTCCCAACTTCAAGTAATTTGTGCAGTGGTACTCGATTTCAAGCGGTGGTTGCGTATTTTGTTTGAAACGTTTGAAAAAGATCTTTCTTTTAGGTTTATTGAAATTTTTTCTCGAATAAAGTTAAATATAGTTTATTTAATACATCTACTGGTTAAAAAGATTAATTTTATAAATTGTTTGAATAGATATGGGACGTGGAAAACGTTGCAGCGCCGAAAAACGTGAAATTATAAAAAAAAAACGAATTCTTCAAGGTAAACTTATACGGAAGTGGGNGGACGTGGAAAACGTTGCAGCGCCGAAAAACGTGAAATTATAAAAAAAAACCAATTCTTCAAGGTAAACTTATACGGAAGTGGGCCGGATAGTTGGCTGTTCCACAAAATGATCCGAACTTCATTAAAATTTGTTCTAGAACCAGAAACACTTGGACGCAACCGCTCAATGCCACCTGACACGCGCTGACATTTTGTCTGACTGTGTAAGGCATTTTTTCAATAAAAAAAAAGATGTTGAATATACATACATACTTTGTATGTGCATGCATTCAGAAATGAAATACTAAGAACCAACGCGATTTTTTAGCAACTTCAAACTGACACTTTATTATACTATAATATAATGGGTTATAAAACTGCAAACTCAACTGCATCGGAAAAGTCTGAATAAAAAGATGAAACTTTGCAGATTTTTTTATAATTTTTGCACAAAGTTTGAAGTTTGGATTTATATGGTTTTTGCTATATAAAGTGCTAGGCTTTTACAAAAAAAAATAATAAACAAATAAACCAAAGGAAAATAGCCAAAATTTATCAAAACGTTGCTGGCTTAATTAGTTGATAGCAAGTGTACAAACAGTGACTCAAATAAATGACCACGTCTTGATTTTTTTTTAATATTCGTATTATTTTTCGAGCTAATCTTTTTTGGGATTTTTCTATAACAATACCGTTTAAGCTTTAACTGAAAACATATAAATCACCGTTTCAAACTCTATACAAAACTTAGGAAAATTCAACAAATTTTCGTCAAAATTTTAACTTTTTAATCTGCATCTTTAGAATTTTTTTGGGTATGTAGTTTTATAGTCCTAAACGATATTAGTCTAATGAAGTGCAAGTTTCAAATGGTTTAAAAAATCGCGTTGATTTTTGATAATTTTTTTGGAGACTGCTTTTGCGGTTTATTTTTTAAAGACGGCTGTATCCATTTTTGGAATCCAAATAAATAAATAAAAAACTATTATACTGCAAAAAAAAAAAGAATAGATACGAGTGTAACTTATTCTGGATAGGTTGGGTACTTACAGTTAATCTCATTCGTTATGATTATGATGGTTAAGATCAGTTAACATTATTGAGAACTGTGGTAAATGTTTGCCACTTTCCCAACCAGCTAAACGGTTTGTCCTCAGCTTGGACACTTAAATCTAATTTAGCCGAATACCCTTGTTTAGAAGAAGTACTCCTACTGTCTGAAGCCCGCATCGTGGAGTCAGCCATTTTGTTAATAAAATCGTCTTTTTCAGCCTTGAATTTAACTGTTGTTCTGAGCAGTGAAGCTTGAAATTTTTTATTTCTCAGCAAGCTTTCAGTTTTCGCATCTATGCCAACTGTAATTGTAATACTACCATCATTTGTTTCCCTTCGTTGCATTACTATCCATTCGTTCGTAACAAAATAATTCTCCCTTTCTAACAGCCAGACGATGTCCTCTGTTGGTAGTGCCTTTAACCGGTCTCTCAATACGAAGGAATATAGCGGAAGTTTTTGTCCATCAATAGTTTTATTGCAAGATTTCGTTACACAAGAACAGTGTTGTATTTTTTGAAAGTGCTCTTTTCTTACATTAGAGCTACAGGATTGTAGAAGATTTTGTGCGGAAAGTTCTTTAGTTTTTTCTGGCTTTGATTTCTTACAAGTTTTTCTTCTTGAAGATTCAGGCATTGACGAAAGCTTTTTGGCATTAGTTCCTTGTTTTGGATTGGGGTGTTTCAGAAGTGCTTGCTGCTTCTGAGTAATTAAACCGGGCAAGTTACAAACTTCTTCACTTAATTGTTGATCACCTTTGATGTTAATGGAAACCACCGATTCTGTGGTTTTTGAAGCTATTTTTAGTACGTTTAAATGAACAATGTTTTCCGGCACTGATGGCATCGTTTCTAAATGAAACGCGAGCTTCAAATCATTTTGACGTTTTTTGCGAAGCCGCCTTCTCGCTGATTTTGATAGTCGGCTTTTTTTGTGGTCTAATTGTATTGCGGAGATTTTCTTTTGAATGTAAACAATGTCGCGCTCCATATTTTTTCTTGCTGGCGAGGCCATGTGGTGAAGACCAGTTTTTCTAAGTAATAGCCATTTTTCGATGTTGTTATCATATTCCAAGGCTAAATTTTGGGTAACTTCACTTTGAACTGCAGCATTATAACTTGTATCCATTCTATGCGTAGGAAATATAGAAATGCCCTATATGCCGCAGATTATTTACACACTGATTTTGAATTTTTTTATATATATGCAAAATGTCATATAATTTGTAATATTTTGAAAAATCGCGCTCATTATACATAGTTTACATCTGGAAAGAAAAGATAACATATTTGTTTTAAGTTTTAAACATTTTCTTAATTAAATAAATATGTAAATTAAGAATGTGGCCCTTATATTTGAAAAGCAAAAATTTGCGGGTGCAAATTTTGGCATAATTAATCAAATCAGACCCGTACCACAAACAAATCGAGGTTGAGATAACGACAGTATCACTTTGTGTCAGTGCTGCCTTTGGCTAGCCACCTTATTAGCGGCCTTTGCACGGTCACTATTGTAAAAAAAGGATCAGTACAGCGCCTTCGTCGTAGAGTACGTGATATTATTAAGATCACATTCATGTTAAAAACGGTACTTGAAATAATCATTTTGATTGTATTGAATTAAATTTAATAAATCAATATGAGACAAAATATATATAATTAGCAATAGAAAGCAGATCCACATTAACTTCAATCATATGAACCACCAACCTATAAATAGACATACACAGGGCTGCCAGCTTGGCTCAAACCGTGCCATTTTTGGCCCTATTTTACATCAAATGGCACTTAATTTTTCAATTTGGCACAAAGTTCCCAAATAGAACTTGTGAAAAATAGTAATATTTCAATACATTTATGAGAAATTCTTTGTGGGTATTTCTTTTTCTCAACTAAAATTTTATAATTTCTAAAGGTTATTCAACTGGTTTATTTTATTTTGGCACTGGACTTTTGTTTTAGAAATGTGGTTCTTATTTTATTGCTAATTGGGAAGGATTAGAAAAATGACACCTTTTTGGCTCTTTTATTTTTCTATTGGGCACATTTTGGCACTTTTTTATCCTCAATATGGCACCTGATAGCGAAGGATAGTTGGCAGCCCTGGACATACATATTAGAGGTATACGCCGCCGAGCCACGCCGCCGCCGCCGCCGTTTTTTGTCATTCCTCACGCGCCGCCGCCGAGTTACGAAAATATAGGCGCGGCGGCGGCGTCCGGCGCCTAAGGAATTTTGTAAAAATTTTTCACGATATATGTACATTGAATACATCGTTTGAAGGAACTAAATACTACTTGTATAAAACACAATTTTACGAAATGAAAATTACATTTTTAACAATTTATATTGAGCTCGAGGCCGTTTTAAATGAAAATTGTTTTTTTTTTTTTTTTATTGTGGAAAAGCAATAATAATTTGAAAAAAATGGTAGAAGTGATAGCTATTTTGGAAATCACCACATTTCCTCATCAGACTTCTTTCAGTAGGATTCGAACCGACGATCCCACTGACTCAGCCAGTTGCCTATGCACCGTGCTAAGTACGCCTTGTAAATTATCGTTTGCTTTTTTCCACTATTTTCATTTTTGTTATGCCAACACAATCAAGCGCAGCTATTCCGCTGCAATTCACTTGATCATGTGGTTGTTGGTATTGTTGGTTTTTGCTAATAATTCTATTTTTAGAATGTTTAACTTTTAGGTGTGCTCGTCCTTAAGTTATTTGTTTTTGTTATTTTTTTGGCCTTTATAACAATTATATTCAACAATTTATATTGAGCTCGAGGCCGTTTTAAATGAAAATTGTTTTTTTATTGTGGAAAAGCAACAATAATTAGAAAAACAATTTTCATTTAAAACGCCCTCGAGCTCAATATAAATTGTTGAATATAATTGTTATAAAGGCCAAAAAAATAACAAAAAAAATTACATTTTTAAATTAGTTTTTATGCCTAATTTGGACCACTGGGCAAGAATCCTTTATTTT
This sequence comes from Rhagoletis zephyria, assembly GCF_001687245.7. Lineage (NCBI taxonomy): Eukaryota > Metazoa > Arthropoda > Insecta > Diptera > Tephritidae > Rhagoletis > Rhagoletis zephyria. Next base: position 759 of record NW_016184256.1, on the reverse strand, counting down.
TCCAAAAACAGCGTAACTCAGAAAAAACATAAGTAACATATTTTTCGACAAAAGTGTTTATTACAGTTAAATTAGGGTCGAATACCGGCAATTATTTTCAATACTACAACAATACTAATTTGTTATACACCTACTACAACAACAAGAAAGTTATAACACATCAAAAACTTTAACGCCAATATCTCAGAAAGCAGTTATAATCAGGGACGTGAACCGGATGAAAAATTTTGTCGGTTCGGTTCAGCGGTTCGAACCGTTTTTGCACTTTTGGATTGGTTCCTCAAAGCGGTTTTTTTGGTCTTTGAACCGGAGTTTCGGTTCGGTTCAATGGTTCGAAAAACAAACAAGTAATAAAGTCTAAGATCGGGCGGAGCCGGACATANTAAGCGGGGTCTATAAATTTTGAGTAATTAAGCGTCCTTAAATTTCGAAATATTGAAGTTTCAAGCATTTCTGAAATTTACCGTTATATACAAAGCGGCCTCAATTTTAGTCTGATTTCAATAATTTTGAACGTTTTGCTTTTATTTGGCAAGCACAATAGCCATACCGAGTTTGGTATAAATTGGTAGACCGGTTACCGAGATACACATATGTGATCATAAGTGGGCGGTGGCACGCCCGTTTCCCAAAATTTTATCACAAACGTATTTCTTCTGTCTTTCTGTCACAGGGTAGGATTACAATATTTAACAAAAAGGAAAAAAGTAGGTACATTTATCTATTAAAACTTGGTTGAAACGAACCTTTAAACCTTTA
>NW_016184255.1:0-5280 GCF_001687245.7 Rhagoletis zephyria | reverse complement strand
TTTTTTCACTTTGGCAGCTTTTCTCTGAAATATTTAATTTTATATTTGTCTTACAAAAATTCTTTAGGCTCCGGTCTGATGTACATACTACGCATTTATTTCCTTCCCACTTCGAAGCGTTGTAGTCGACTTTCATATATATGTACATATGTATGTAAATGCTTACGTACATCGTAAAATATTTATACTATAAGCCAATGCAATGATGAATGGCCACTTTGAATAATGACTTAGGCTTAAATATGCTTGTTGACGGTGCATGATCGACCAAGCGAATTATGTACACTTGACCTTGATCTAAAGTGAAGCATAATTGTAAAAACCGAAATTGCACCCATGTGTATGTTAAACGATTTTCTTTTTGTTAGCTACTTACTTACAAATTGATACTCAACTCATTCAAAAATACGTGATGCCTCAAATTAATCACTCAACTGAAAAATATACACACTAGTACACACGCATAGTTTACCGCTACGCATTGACAATACCTAGATAAATAGGTAGTACGGATATGTCAGAACACGAGATATTGCGACCTGTATGGTACTTTGAATCACGCTCGGCTTNATCACTCAACTGAAAAATATACACACTAGTACACACGCATAGTTTACCGCTACGCATTGACAATACCTAGACAAATAGGTAGTACGGATATGTCAGAACACGAGATATTGCGACATGAATCGTACTTTGAATCACGCCTAATGAACCCTAAAATGGCCTTAGTAGTCGCAGGGTTTGTAGTAGGGTTTGACCATTGGAAATTAATTAATATCTAGCCAAGTTCAGACAGTTACAAACAATGTATTCGGAAGTTTCCTCGGCGCATATGAAATCGAAGCTGGTTGTGGCTGGTTATAAAAAAACAAAAACAAAAACNCGCCTAATGAACCCTAAAATGGCCTTAGTAGTCGCAGGGTTTGTAGTAGGGTTTGACCATTGGAAATTAATTAATATCTAGCCAAGTTCAGACAGTTACAAACAATGTATTCGGAAGTTTCCTCGGCGCATATGAAATCGAAGCTGGTTGTGGCTGGTTATAAAAAAACAAAAACAAAAACAAAAAAATTCCTGCTTCTGTTTATTAAAATTTTTTATTTGTTGACGATTACATGCGAATGATGACTTTTTGGAAACACACTGACGATTTCTCACTTCAATGACCTGGCAACACTGCCGGAGAGTAGTCTGATGTCATTTCCATTTAACTAAATAGCATCCGATTTGTTAAGAGGGTAGTCGAGGAGCCTGCGCTCAGAGTGTAACCCCTTAGAACCAACTAAGACGACCGAAGGCTTCCGGTCCCAAAAAGGCAGTAAGGAATCAAACTCGTGCCCACTAGTCAGCAGCCTCGTTGCCTTTGTCCCTACAGTTGGCACCCAGCACAGAGTTAATGTATTTTTTGCTGCCAGAANATCCGATTTGTTAAGAGGGTAGTCGAGGAGCCTGCGCTCAGAGTGTAACCGCTTAGAACCAACTAAGACGACCGAAGGCTTCCGGTCCCAAAAAGGCAGTAAGGAATCAAACTCGTGCCCACTAGTCAGCAGCCTCGTTGCCTTTGTCCCTACAGTTGGCACCCAGCACAGAGTTAATGTATTTTTTGCTGCCAGAATTCGAAACGCAGACTGCTTTAAGTCTTTAACGAGTTTGGATTTTATCATCCAGTTTGTGAGAGCCCTGATGGCTGCGTATTTGTCTGAAAATATAACTATAAGGCGCTCTTGAAACCCTTTTCAAGTTTTAATTTGGCTAAAACTCCAGCTTTGAACACTGTGGGCCAACTGCTCATGGGCATTGCGAGTTTGGTGTCGGGCCATTACAATCTTTGTAACCATAGACTGTAGAAACTAAATGGAAAATAAATGTCAAAAACATGTCCAAAGTTGTATAACTCAATAAACTGTTTTTATTTTCAATACACTTTCTAACCTTATTTTCTACAGTGTGCTGAGCTTAGAGTGCAAATTATGTTTGCGTGGTCAGCACACCGCTGTTGAGGACAGAAGCATGCCTGTTTGAAACATAAATAATTTTGTACGTCATCCTGTGTATCCTTAAATCACTTAATTCGGCTCAACTCACATAAACTAAGCTAGTAAGTGCTAAAAAATAGNAAAACATGTCCAAAGTTGTATAACTCAATAAACTGTTTTTATTTTCAATATACTTTCTAACCTTATTTTCTACAGTGTGCTGAGCTTAGAGTGCAAATTATGTTTGCTTGGTCAGCACACCGCTGTTGAGGACAGAATCATGCCTGTTTGAAACATAAATAATTTTGTACGTCATCCTGTGTATCCTTAAATCACTTAATTCGGCTCAACTCACATAAACTAAGCTAGTAAGGGCTAAAAAATATTGAGTGCATGAATTTTTGGCACTGAACTGAAAACTGTTTACTCAATTCGCTCTTTAAGCAGGCATATTTTTAATTGATTTTTAGATGAGCAAACACGCCGAAAACCGCAAGCATAAACCAAGCAACGTATCTACTCTGGCTCCACAGTATGCATATACATATGTATGTATANCATAAACCAAGCAACGTATCTACTCTGGCTCCACAGTATGCATATACATAAATATGTACATATGTATGCGAGTGCGTGAATGCATTGAACTTTCGGGTGGGTGCACAACCCACACGCCACCGTCTAAATCTATACAATTTATTGTTTGGTTGAACACAGGAATTTTTTCCCAAAAATTTTCTACGTACCTCAATGGCTGCACCACCACCACCACAGCCTTGGGTTTGCATTTTTCTGCTTTTCTTTTTTGGTTTTGTATTAGTTCAATGGCTGAAAGTTGTGATTGCTGGTTGGCGCCAATATATACCACATACCGACTGGGTGCAGCCATTGTTGGAAACAGCAAAATCCCAGATCGAAAAAGTCAAACCGAGAGCAGCCGCCCGCCCACATACTCGTAGTGCCAGGATTAAATTGATTATTTATGGCGAAGTATTTTTAAGCGGTTTTTATGTGTTAGGCCAAATGTGGGGAACTTTTGAATGTACATACATACCTATGTAGGCGTATGCAGGTACTATGTACATACATACATACATACATATGTATGTAAGAAAAGGGTGGGTTAGATGTTAATTAAAAAAGTGGAATTTAAGTTTAATTTATGCCTATGAAATTGTTATCAATGCTACATATTTAAGAATTTTTAGCGTAATTTTCACAGTTAAGAATTAAGTAACATTCGTTAGTTGACTGTTGATTTTCAGCTCAAGAATTTAAATTTAACAAACGAACTAGGGTTAGTTCGCACTGAGAAAATGGTCTTGAGGGCTTACAACACTTTGGAAGGAATTCGATGAAATTTTTATAGTCAGTGCATTTGAAAAAAACTCGTTCTTGTGATTCAAAATCTTTGAAATAGCGGCTATGTATAACTTCTATTAAGGCGAATTTATACAAGATGGTAGCAACAATACAAAAACAACGATCCCATGCATTTTTTATTACGGTTGTTAAAAATGTCAAATCTCAATTCGCCCTAAAACGTACATGTATTTTGTTTTTTTTTTTCTTTTCATGGGTGTGTTGTCAAATCAGTAAAAGCAAAAACAAAATGCATGTAAGGCGACTAAAAGAAGAAGAAATCAGCTAAGTAGATAGCACCACCCGAGACACATTGAAGGGGTAGTATCAGTAGAGCAGCTGATTTGATTTATTTTTTTATTTTATTTTTGCAAAATTATTTGGTCTCAAAAATGTCAAATATTTATATTTCTTCTGACAAAAATTCTAAATTACTAAAATCTATTTGCATGTGAACCCTTTTTCCATACAAAAGAAGTTATTGAATAGCAGCCTTTGGAACATTCGCCCAACACAGCAGCACAACCGGGCCTTGCAAAGGATGGATCAATGCTCCCGTGAAGCAAACAAATTTACTAAGAAGAAAGTTGCAACAATTTTTATTTTTTCCAATTAAATTTTTTTTTATTTTTTGTATTTCACATGCCACGCTTTGATTTAGAAAAAAAAAATCAGAACAGCTTTTGACACTTTCGATACCAGAAGCAACAACAAAATACACGAAAATGCTGCTTTTGCAATGTTTTGGCAACGGATTCTGGTAGAGGTCACCAAAAAACAATATACAGGCAACCAATAAAGTTTGGGTACAGAAGGTTTTTTGCAATACGGGCAACTGGTTTTTAAATATTTTACTTTGCGCTAATTTATTATAGAGTTCCAAATCTTGTGCAACTCTGAAAATTTTGGTTTAAATATACACTTTCATTACATTATTAAGAAAAAAATTTAGTATGCAGTGTTTTAGCCCATTTCTACAGATCTTTGGCAAATTTATTTTCTATAGGGTGTCGCTGAATTTTTTTTTTCATATAAAAAAATTATCGACGATTATGTTATACGGAGAAAATGAGCAACGCCCTCAACTGCATATTGTAATTAAAATGGTTAGTTAATGCTATTGTGTTTTGTTTTATGTTATTTTATAATGAAACCCTAAATCGTTTAAAAATAAGCAATTTTTAAGCAAAAAACAAAACCGGTTTCGATTCTCAAATAAAAATTTAAGAGTTCCGTTAATTTGTTCATGATCCAATGATCGCATCTAAACCAACTTAGTATGGGATCACCTGTGAGGTAAAGTTACGCGGTAACATACATAAAACAAAAAATGTTCCGACGAATTGATAACCTCCTACTTTTTTTGAAGTTCGTTAAAAATAACTGGCCATTTTTAGCCGGGGAAAAAGCGTTGTTTGCTCATTCAGCCGGTCGTTTCAAAAAATTCTGGCAAATCTGCTTACAAGTGTCTTTTTCCATTCTTTTTTTTAAGCGCCACATAACTTTCGCATTATTTAACATTATTATTATTATTAATCTAGTTAACGCCGTACACACCGTTTCAAAAATAATTAGTACTTGAACCACGCTTTACGTACGTACATACCCTGCAGAGAAACCCCGAACTAGTAAATCAAATGTTTAGTTCCGTACTACATAGAGCAGGGAAATGTGATACATTTCCACTTTTTCTTAAAAATTATTTTCAGGCACAAAAACCAAGTCCAATTTTCTAAATTTTCGAAATACGTATTATTAGCCCAGTCAAGTTAACTCAATAAATGGGGGTAAGCTTACAATATTTCATATAAAGCTGAAAATTGGTCTAACTTGACCGGACTATTATATTTCTAACCTTTTTGGTTCAGTGACACGCAAATTTGCCAAGTCCCAAATCTTCTTTTTCTTTATTGACGTTGTAACGGCCTTTTCATTAGAA
>NW_016184254.1:0-5281 GCF_001687245.7 Rhagoletis zephyria | reverse complement strand
CGGCATATCACTTAACGGCGAGAGCACTCAAGGTGAGCGTAAAATAAATAGATGTATATTTATTAGGGTGATTGGCTTGGTTTTTCCAAACCACCGTAGGCGGTTTTTTAAATCTCTTTACTTTTCGAATACCGAGCTTTACAATCGAATTAACCGGATTTTCCAATAATTATAAATATTCATTTATGGAACGCTGATAGCTATTTAGTACTATTAATTTATAACTTTAATTACATAATAAACAAATAGTATTAATATTTTATTAGAAACTGGACTACATAGAACATTTTTATAAATTTTGTATCTGAAAACCAGAAAACCGGACGAAAATCGTTTACTGGTCTTTTTTTTGTAGCAGCTTACTGAACTATATTTAAATCAGTAAATCGACTACATTTTGTATAAATACTCATCTGACCGCAGGGTGAGGAAAGGGCCAGATCCGACGGGTTTGGGCAGTGATATTTGATACGGATTTTGTGCCCATAATTTAAAAAACGAGTATATTCACATTTATAAAGGTTTACAGGGGTATTTGAGGTCACTGAATTCGAATCTGAAGTCAAAATAAACGAAAACAAAATGCTCGATCAAATATGACGCCTGAAATTAAAAGAAATGTGTTTAATTTGAAAAATATTTATTAAATTCACGAAGTACTGGGTTATATGAGTTTTTTTTTAAGTTCTTAAATAAAATGGTTTATTTTACATCAAATTGATTGAACAAAGCAATTTTTAAAAATTCTTATCTTCAGAAAACTTTTCAATATTTTATGGTACAAATCACGTTTTCAACAAAATGTCAATATTTAGCATCATGATTTGAAATATAATTATCTTGAAATAAACCAAAAAATTGTATTGGCGAAACATGGAGAAAATGACTTACGACTCTTTCTTCAAACAGTTTTGTTAAAAAACTCAGTTGAATATTCCATTAACTACTAATCAGATATCAAAAAATTTTAATGTTATAGTTTATATAGAACTTACCTGTAGAAGAAAACCCCATTTTACAAAATTAAAATCGATCGCCCCTATGACTTTTGGCGTTCTTTTAAACTTTAGCATTACATTTTCACTTTTCAGAGCGCAGGGTCAACTGACCCTTTCGCTCTGATTGTACAAACAGGTTAAAAAGGTTGAGACCTATCTTGGACATATTTCGATAGCCAACCCAAGAGAATAAAACCCCAAAATCGACACTTTATTTTTGGACTTATGGGTACGAAATGGGGACCAAATATTACTATGCGTAGGGAGAGAAGTGTTAAAAAGGCTGATGTTAGTGTGCGTATATATATTTTATTTAAATTTAACTACTACAATATCCAGAGTCGTGCCGAAGTGTCGCAAGCCTAACGAAACAACTCGACTTTTTCGTCTGTGATAGGAGACGTTGGGCTCCGATGATGGAATTCAAGAGGCGAGAGTTGACGAAGGTGTTGTTTGAAACTCGACAAATGACCTCTCTTTAATAGACTGTATTTGTGTAGTTGGTCTGGTTCTGCGGATGGTGTATTTTCGGTTCTACATGCTGGAGTTTTTCCTGACAAAGGACTGTTGTTTTAGGGTTATAATCTTCTTAAGATCGGTGAGCTCCATTAAGTGCGAACTTGGCGGTAATTGGTACATTGAACTTATTTTACCTCATTGATTTCTTAATTAAAGCTTAAATATTTTCAGCAGTAGATTGGTAATTTTGGTATTAACGAGCCGTAAGTGTTACGGTAGAGAAAATATGTAAAATAAAACCGGTTTATCCGTTTTTTCTTAATTACAAAACAGGAAACCGGTTTTTTCAAATTGCCATTTTCAAATACTTGAAAACCGGGCTTCGAAAAAAGACGAATAATCGAACACCCTAATATTTAAGTTTGCGCTTACACATATGTGTATGTACATAGTACGTACCAGGGATGTTGAGAATATTTGCATTCGCATTCGTTATGCGAATGATTCGTATCATTTTACACATTCGCATTCGCATCAAAAGATACGAATGTTTTGCGAATGCGTGTGTGTTTATGGGCGGAGAGTCCACTCTAATACTGTTGAAATAGCTCTAAGTCTGTCTAGAAATAATTTTAGATTCCTCCAGCGAAAGCGAAAGCTCGGATGTAGGATCTGGAGACATTAACAGCTCAACCAAATATTACCGGCGTGAGTTTTTCTACGCACAGACGCACGCAAGTTTTTCACATTGACATTCAATTTGCGCTCGTGATTTCTCAGAGTTGCGTTTCTGTCAAATTTTCAGAAGTTGAGCAAAATTTGGGCATAAATTCATAACAGATCCGATTCTCAAATTAAAAAAAAACACATATGGGGATTGATAGAGATCATTGAGGTGAGTATAACGGTATATTTCCTTTTTCGCGGAAACACCAATTACAAAAGTTATTAAGGGCGAAAGTTCAAATTAAACAATTTTTTAAATCAAAATTTCTTAAAAAGGAATTCATGGATTTTAAAAGCTCATTTGATAGGAAAATTAATTCCCTTTAATTTGATATACATACTTTATATATGCTTTGTATAGTTTTCACAAAAATCGTATTAATGTATGCAGAAAGGAGTTCCGCTTCTCTTCTGCGGCAACACAGAAAGGATAATTCTGCTTACTGAGGGTTATATGTATATCAGATTAAAGGCAATCACATTTCCTATCAAAATTTTTAAAATCCATGCATTCGTTTTCAAAAGATTTTGATTTAAAAAAAAATTTAATTTGAGCTTTGACGTTAATAACTTTTGTAGTCGTTTCCGAAAAAAAAAATATACCGTTATGTTCAGCTCAATCATCTTTATTGGTCCCAATATTTTTTTTTTTTTTTTGAGCATCGGAGCTATTCTGCATTTGTTCCAAAATTTGAATTCATAGTCGCGCCAAAATGTCAAATGAGCACAAACATCAAATCAAGACTTCACGCAACGCAAATCTTGGAATTTGAGTTAGCTTTTTACGCACGTTGGCCTCTAAAATATGTGAAATTAAAGCTCAATTAAAGTCAAACGAGGTGCCACGCCCCTTGATATATCGATTTTCGATGCCCAAAATTTCAAAAATATCGGTACAGCTGTCCTCTAGTATTTCGAACAGTAAAAAACGGCTTCCAAATATATACTAGTAAAGATAACAAATGAAATACATTTTTTAATTAAATTTAGCCTATGGAAAAATTTTTACGAATAACTTTTAAATAATTGCAGACATTTGAAATTAAATTCAAGTATTTTCCAAAAAAAATGGGGAAGCATTCAAAGTAAAAATTTTTTTTCTTTCATTTTTCAACATAAATAAATAAAAAACTAAAGCTTTTTTAAACAATCGCCACGGATAGATCGACGCGAAACTTAATAATCTTACTCAAAGATTTGTCTTGCGTGACATCTCGATTTGACGTTTAAGCTCAATTGACATTTTAGCGCGACTATCGATTCAAATTTTGTTTAACAAATTTCGGTGAATTTGACAGAAATCACGCGCACAAATATATCAAATGTAAAAAACTTGCGTGCGCGTGTAGAAATCATCACCTGCTCTGGCTTGAGGTTGTAAACTATCTTCTAGAGGAACTGGAAAAAGTGGGCTGTCGGGTGATCGCCTATGTAGATGATGTAGAACTTTTGGTTAAGGGATGATTTCTAGACACCCTTTTTTATCTGGCTCAAGGTAACTAGGTGGATGATCAACGGCAGCCTCGCAGTTAATCCCAGCAAGACGGAGCTGGCGTTGTTTAACAGGAAGTACGAGATACGCGTTGTGGCCCTTCCCTCGAGTGGGCGTGGTCGTCTGCGGCTCTCAGACAGCGTCAAGTACTCAGGCTTGATCCTGGATAGGAAGCTGTCGTGGAAGCCAAACATTGGGGAAAGGGTAAGAAAGGCGTCGGTTGCCTTGTAGTGCTGTAGGGGAGTTATCGATAAAAGCTTAGGACTCTCGCCCAAAGCAATTCATTAGCTCTATGAAACCAGATTTAAGCCTACCTTGCTTCACGGAGCCCATGTCGAGTGCAACTTACTAGAGACGGCTACACTTGTAAAACAACTGGAGTGTTTACAGAAATTCTATGTAAAAGTAAAAATTTTGGACCTCGGATTTCAATGCAGTTCGAAATTTTGTCGTGAAAATGTGTAGGTTTATAGAGAGGTTTATAGATGTGAAAGGGATTCTGAGATTATTTTTGAAAAATTTTAATTTTTTAAGTTTTTATAAGCAAATATATTTTTAAGCAATCTTTTTTTCAAAACTAATTTTCTCTTAAATTATTTGACGAAAGTTGGTGAAATTATTTTTCGAGGCGTAGTGACATTAGAGCTTAAAAAAATATTTTTATAATTTAGAATTTTTTTTTATTTAAACAATATAAATATTTAAATTTCATTAAAAATATGTTCTCAATGGGTGTTTTCCATTTCGTTTATATTTTTGAAAACTGCATTTATTCAAGAAAATATTTGTAGAGAAAATTGTTGGATCTTTTCTGTTTTTGACTTACAGCAACATTTGGCACAGCGCGTACAATCACAAAATAAAAATTTTTTGACATAAAACCTACATACTTATGCTTGACTGATGACGCTAGAACCATAACCTAAAAATGCATTTCAAATACCATAAATGCCATCATTATTATATGAGGTTAAAAGTCTGAAATATGAGCCAATTGTTAACTGCTCCTGTACGCGCTTTCTAGTGAACACGTTGGGTGCATAGACGGTGAGCGTGCATGGTTCACGATGCACGCGCGCTGTGACAAAAATTTTTTTTTAGAAATATTTTCTTGAATAAATGCAGTTTTCAAAAATATAAACGAAATGGAAAACACCCATTGAGAACATATTTTTAATGCAACTTGAATATTTATAATGTTTAAATGTAAAAAAATAAAATTCTAAACTATAAAAAATATTGTTTTTTAAGCTCTAATGTCACTACGCTTACAAACAAAGTTTCATCAACTTTCGTCAAATCCTTTAACCCTTAAATGCATGCCTTTTTATTTTTGAATAATTTATAGCTAGAAAGAGAGATTAAAAGTCACAAAGTCATAAAAGAATAACAAAAATATTTCAAAACTCAAAATCGTCCTTTATTCCTAAGGATAACGGTTTGTTGCCAAATGGCTACATAGTGTTTATAAAGTAAATTTTTTTTAATATTTTAGGCAAATACATTTCAATTCAATTCAAATGAAAGTTTTTAAAACAGTTGCTTGTTTTGTTCAAGCATAACGCCACCCCGCATTTGTCGCATTTAGTGCGACTGAACCCCTGGC
>NW_016184253.1:0-5281 GCF_001687245.7 Rhagoletis zephyria | reverse complement strand
GGATAACCAAAGATGTTTTTTTTTCTTCTGCCACGTGTCATTTTACATACATAGCTTGTGTGGCTCACAGCGTCTAACGTTTAAAGATATTTACAAATCACAAAATTAAGGAATTCAAACAAACGAATTGTTTAAAATCACAGTTCGTTCATTGTGCACACAGACAAATCGATTATTGCCTATTAATTAGTTTGCCTTCGATTCTCTGCTATCCCGTAGGTTTGTATACCACACTGCACAGTGTAACGCTACTGGTAAAAGACGAGAAAAATTCAACTGATTACGAGCCAAGAAACGAAATCTTCGACTGTTGTGGTGTTTCTTCGCTCAAACTTAGTTGAATGGTGGCAATTTCACTTGACCCTGAAGCCACTAGTGGTTTTGGAAAAGTGGAAAAATAATGTAGTCTAAGCGATAAAAGTTATAGCTGTGATATTTTGGGGATCACTGGACCTATTCAACAGACTATGTACTTGTTTCTAGACCTAAGTGGTAGTCGATGCCACCCAAGTCGATGCGCTAAGACCGGTATACCAATTTGTATACCTAAACGCACTTGCTTATAACAACCCAAAGAAATCGAGTAAGATATAGACATATAAACGTCAAAATGCTCAGAACGAACGAAGAGAGAAGTCGATTAAGACATATCTGCATGTCCGTCTGCAAGTCAGTATACACGATAACTCAAGCCAAAGTTGAGATATCTCAAATGTAAGTTTACGTTTAACCAGGGTACCTTAGTCTCGAAAATGGGCGAAATCGGGCGGTCACCACGCCCACTTTCCATCCTGGCATTTTTGAAAAATACGGAAACTGTGATATTTGCGAAGATACTACATCCAAAATTATTGAAAATTAGTAGATTATGTAATATTTTGGCATAAAATAAGTTAATTATGAAATACGGGCGGGAACGCCATCTGCTTATGATGAAATGCTATATCTCGCTATAAGTCGCTTCATCAACTTCCACCAAACTTGAATATTGCTTGTAGTCTAACTAAGAAACCTCTGGACATTTTTTGAAATCGGGCAATGAGAACGTCCACCTCCCATATAAACGTAATTTACAGAAATACGAAAACTACGATAGCTCAGTAACTACTGAAGCTAAGTCACTCAAAATCAATATCTATATATTTGCATCAAGAATAGGTATTCGTTAAATTAGGATTTTTATTTGTTCGGTAAAATTTGATCGTTAGTTTGTGATTTTTTTTTGATAATTTTTATGACCGCAAATGTTCTAAAAAAATTTCATCCGGTGTTTGCTCTGTAAAAGCGAAGCATGATCATGGCTTCTCACAGAGAGTTCGCCATTCGATGTCCCTATAGGTTAGTTTAGGGTTCGTTGTCTGGCTTGCTTCCCATTTATAAGTATAACTCGTTTTTCGCTGCATATCATACCGCTCATTCCGGTATATTTAGTTAAGGCCAAAAATGTTGGGCAATTTTTAAATCGTTTTATCTGAATTTATGTTATCTTGTACATATATTTATTCAATACTAGAAAATAAACACTCGGCTCCTTAAAATTGTGTTTGTGTTGCTACTCCCACCCAAAACTCGTATGGCCTCATTCATAAAAACTTTATGAAGAGCTTTAGGAGGAGAGATTTTCAAAAAAATTTTTGATTTATGAAGCATTCTTTTCTTTTTATAAATGTGGGCATTAGTTAATATTTTCGAAGGTATTTAGAAAGTAGGTAGCATATCCGCTTTCTTATGAAAATTCAATTTATAATTTATAATCTTATAACTAGAGTCTACATACCGAGCACTTTCTTCAAAGGTGTACTAATTAGATATTATCCTTATCTTATAAATTTAATTGAATTAAACTTTTTAAATAAATTTAACTGAATTAAACATCAAAAATATGTGGGACAGTAAACTTTCTTAAACTTCTTTAGTTTAACACCAGTTTTGTAATATTTCACTTATTTTTGGCAGTAAACTTTCCTAAACCTCTTTAGTTTGATACACATATTGCAACATTTAATTTATCTTATCAATTCGATTAAATTAAAATTTTGAAAAGGTGGCAGCCTTCAACAATAATTTTTTCGTCCTATGAGCCTTCTTAAACCTCGTTCTTTTGACAGCCATACTACAAAATTTAATTTATTTTTTTAATTTACTTAAACTGCAATTTTCAAACAGGTGGCCACTCTTTAAGTTTTTTTTCTTCTAAATTTCAAGTTACAATTTTATTATAAGTATGTATTATTTTATTATATTTAACTTAATCTAATTAAAATTAATTTAAATAAATCTAATATAATTAATTTTAATTTAATCGTTATTTTAACTCGTAAAGTAAATATTTGTAAGAGCTGAAAGTATGTCTTTATGAATAATTAAAATATGTGGACATTTTTTTTTTTTGCTCTTCGGAAAAGTCTCACTGTACACCAACCAACGCCTGCTGTGTATTGGCCTTTTCTACTTCCCATGCGTTCTCTATGCATTTTGCAATCTTAATTACAATCGATTTTTCATTCGTTGTCCCAATTGTCTGCCAGTAAATATATTAGCAGAAACAACGTACTCGGTCCCTCTATTCTATGACTTTTTTGCTGCCCTTTGTCGCAACTGTTTGTATCTTTTGCCTTTGCCAATTGTCATAATAGCTATATCATAATCCATAAAATGTTCTTATTGTTTCACTCATCTGCACAAAAAAAAAACACACACACAGTTGCTTGTATGAGTGAGTTATGAAGGACTACAACGGAAATCAAAACAAGCAATTTATTTTATTGTTCATCCTTCTTTGGTATCATATTTTTTGCCGCGTGGCAAAAAGTCAAATTTTCTTTTTATGGACAAATATACAGTTCAAATACTTACATATTTATATACATACATACATAACTACATATGGACATAGTGCACACAATTTTCGATATTGCATGCTTTATAAATAATTCAAAAAAAAAAGAAGATATTTACATGATTATGTGAAGATAACCAGAATACCAGAAGCTAACTCTTAAAAAGGCACTTTAAAAAAGGTCTACAAAATCGACGTTGGGACTTTATGTAGTCAACTTTAACGGCATTCATGGAAACTAAAGAATTATCCCAGCTACCATGAGGTAGTCGTTTCGTTTTACAGTTGCATAGGAAATGGAACATAAATGGAAATCGAGGGGGAGCACCTCAGTTGATCAACCAGCTTTGATCCTTATGACTCCATTTCGTCTTGATCTGGATCAAAACCCTTAGTTCGCATGATATCATATTTTTAGCCGAATTTCGAGAGAACAAGCAATTTCACCTTCAGTTACTGTTAGCTCAAATGTCCTCTAGAAGTCGTTTAAAAGGGTCATGTAGAGGTTCAAAATTCGGTTGACATCTTTATATCATTCTTTTGTACACAATAAACTTATCGAGAAATATGCGGTAATTTTGATGCTCTCACAGTGGATATTATGTGTAAAAATTGGCTAATTAATTGGATTTTATTTGAGGGCAGAGAGCACCATTTTTATACACGTTCTCCATGATCTCTGGTATTATCTGATTTTATGATAGTTTCGTCAAACCTCTTGAATTTGTCGATGAATCTATTTATGTTAGTAATTGAGCAGTTAGAAATCTCCGTAAGATTCTGAATGAAGTATCTCCCTAGAGTGGCATACCTTATGCGAGCCAAGAGCAGCTGCGATACCAAGGGTTGTACAGTAGGCCCCTTTAGGGCTGCATATTGACAATGTACCGTTATCGTGGCAGTTAACCTGACTGTATCTTTTCTCGACCTCTTTGGAAGTTCTTCTGTATTTGGTTTGTCGTAATGCGGTCATTTCTTCCTCTCAGTTTAGCGGGCTGGAATGTTTTTTAGCCAAACGTGCAAATTGCAAATGCAGTGCCCTTTCGATGAGTCCGAGTGTACAGCTTATTCTCTTTGCTACGGATTCATGAAGATATGCTCCGGGCTTAGCCATTTCATGTGCTCTCTCATTTCCATGTATTTTCCTATGTCTATTGACACGGTTGTCGAACTTAATGCGCTTTCGCTATCCCCTATTTTATTACCGGTGGGATAAGTGCCAGAAGCGCCGCTTGGTTAACTGAGCAAAATGTATAATTTTCGTACTCCTTCGCATTAACACTCTAATGCTTTGCAGGCCCTCGACTCACAGCATTTCCACTTGGAAGATGCTAGCAAAGTTCGGTAGTCGGAACGAGAGAGAGGTATTCACCGTCTCAGAGAAAACCTCCACCCACACCGAAGTCCATTTTGGATCCGTCAGTATAGATTTCAGTGAAATTATCTAGAAGGAAGCTTTCGCTGAAATATTTTTATCAAAACTTTTTTATGGACCGATTCATTACTCTACTCCACGGAAGTCTTCATTAAAAGGCGAAAGATTTACTCGACAACTGAAGAGAAGTCGAGATACTTACTACTATTCCTTCTGCACTTACTGAAACCTCTGTGTACCACGATAAATAAATATGTATATACATACTTCAGATAGAGGTGGTTTAAAAATATCCTTCTACGCTAATGGATAGGTTCTTATAGCTTCTATTATACAGACGCACGCTAGACTCTGCAATTTACCGAGCGCTCTGATGGCTTCTCACTACTTTACTGTATATAAATACAAATAAATACTTTTCAGCTTATGCATGTATGTACATATTAATATGTAATTTGTGCACCCATCTGTTATGTATTAAACAAATAAATAATTAAATCATTTTCGTATTATTCTCACTTACACTTGTCAACACCTTCCATAACTAGCACGCTGCTTTCCACCACCAGCCACCATACAAGCGATAAAATTTAACACCTAAATCAAATTACCACCCAAGTCTTCCATGCATACATCCTTTCAGACAATAATAAACAAACCGAAAACAAAAATTCGAAATGAAAATGAATAAACGCACATCATTTAGTAATAAACTTCTGCTACCTTTTTTTTGTGCCATATTTGTTTAACTTGTTGTTGTATTTATGTAGTGTTATTGAGTCGCTTTCCTGTGGCGCATAATCCCACATGATTAATTATCACAACCTGATTTGCAAAGTTGCATATCAGCAGCTTGTCGGNCCTGCTAAGCTCAACTAAGCTCAACTAACTCATCCAAACACATGATGCCCGAACGTCTCTGGCTATAGCAAAATTTGCTTTTGACTTTGGTGTATCCTGCACAGCAGCAGAATCAGGCTCAGCGGTCATCCAACCACCAACATTGGCTGCAGATACGTAGAAGTGTGCTGATGTGCCACCGCCTTTTTATCTTTAAAAATTAATTG
>NW_016184252.1:3684-5282 GCF_001687245.7 Rhagoletis zephyria | reverse complement strand
CGAAAATGAGGATAATCTACTTATATGTGAACCTAGTATTAATCTTCATTTCAACCCTAACTAGATCTTAATTTTAATTTTTACCTTAATCTTCAACTTAATTCTAATCTTAATTCTAATCTTAATCCTAATCTTGTTCTTAATCTTGGCCTAAATCTTAATCCTTATCATAATCTGTTTTTTCTTAATCTTCGTCTTAATCTACACCCTAATATTAACATAATCTTAATCTTAACCTAAATCTTAATCTTAATTTTGATTTTGAAAAACCACCTCATAAAATCATTCCCCATCCGGAGGCGGCGCAAAATTGCAGCTCGCTTCATTTGGGGTTTAGATAACATTAGGATACAGCAGGCAAAAGTGTAAACGCCAAAACATTATTATTGTTACATTCAAGGCGAATTTATATAAGGTGGTGTTACTAGCTCAGCTAATTTTGTGTATGTGTTTCGCCGCACGGCTTCTGATATCAAATTGAAAAATTTTGTTTGAATTTCTACACACACTCTTACAGATTTTGACAGTTTATGCCGCCAAAGCAAAAACAAAATACATGTAAATTTTTGTTTTTGTACTCCTGCTATCACCTTATATTAATTCGCCTTGGTTACATTTATACGAAAGCATTTAAGTGTAAGAGAAGCGGCAGCAATCGCAATATGTAGCTTTTCACGCCATCAAATTTGAAGAAAATTTATTTGTATAATTTGCATTAAAGCTGTGAGGGAGTAAGTAAGTACATCACCAAAAAGCCGAAATAAATGCCACAAATGAGCGGAAAATCCGCAAGCCATCAGAAAAAAAAAATTTGGAAATCAAGCAGCTGGGATGGAAAGCTTTTTGTTTGATGACTTTCCTCCACACATTTGCAGTACTAGCCATTTTGTTTTTTTTTTTGTGGTTCGTATCGTGCCAACATCAGGTGTGCTGACAACTTGAAGTTTAAAAGGAATAAACGAATTTTTTTTAAATACCAAATGCTAAGCATTCAACGCAGCTGTCAGTGGCAGGTTGGCATTTTCACAAATTTCCTTTGTTCACCCACAGTGGAAGTGTTATACATACATAGACCTGTGGCTATATGTACATAGGCATGTATTCATGTGTATCTAATGGTAAACGAGTCTTTCAACGTTTCAGCTTGCATTGTTTCTTTCCACCTAATGCTGTTGATTTTGTCTGTTTTCTTCGAGCCTTTAGGCAAAATTTGCTCCAAAATTATGTTTTGTATGTTGGTTAGAGTTATTCCAAGAATTGTAAGTTTGCAATGTTCGTCAATGCATTGTCCCGGTAGTAAGAAATTTAGTAATTTTGTTTCTAACAGAATAAGTCTAAGTATTGTTTGATTTACTGCTCGTCACAGACTAGCCCAAAATGGCTGTATCATCGTTGGAAAGCGGTGCCTCCTGCACTTGCAAGTTGCAACCGAACAGAAATTGTTTGCTGAGGGAACGAGCTTGAGTGACAGTCATGGGCTATATATAGCTGGAGTCGTTCTGGTTACGTAGACCCGACTGTCGTGGGACGCCAAAGGCCTCGCGTGGTGGAAAAGCCATCTCGAGGGAGATAGCCGTTTTCTTTTAAACACAGATGAT
>NW_016184252.1:0-2191 GCF_001687245.7 Rhagoletis zephyria | reverse complement strand
AATTTATTCAAAATGATGGTTGCAACAATTCTTTGCCAGGAAATACGTTTATGATAAAATTTTGGAAAATGGGCGTGGCACCGCCCACTTATGATCACGTATATGTATCTCGCTAACCGTTCTAGCAATTTGTACCAAACTCGGTATGGTTATTGTGCTTGCCACATAAAAGTAAACCATTGAAAATTGTTGAAATCGGACTAAAATTACGGCCGCTTTTCATATAACGGTAAATTTCAGAAATGCTTGAAATTTCAATATTTTGAAATTTAAGGACGCTAGTTTACTTAAAATTTATACACGCCGGCTTATCATGTAGCGGTAGCTTTCGGAAAGGTGGAAAACATATATTTAATACTTGCGCCGGGTATTTAATGTTTGGCTCCGCCCGAACTTAGACTTTCTTACTTGTTTTTTTTTGTATGTAGTAAGAACACCTGTTGAATTAAAACGAATAATTAGCAAAAAGATTAAATCGGCACAGCAACTCAGATTCACCAAAACCACTATAAAGTAAAAATAAACAAAATAAATAAATTAGTAAGCGAAGGTAATAACAAAATATACAGCAAAAAAATCGCTTAAGCCGAAAAAAGTTAAATAGAAAAGTCACTGGCGGAAAAAAAAGCGAGACAAGAAAAATAATTTTAAAAAAACCAAAAGCAAAGAGCAAACGAACGCGCTAAGTACTAAGCTGGTTAAAAAAGACAAAAAACAGTAAAACGGTGACCAAAATAAACTTCACCTATTAACACACTTTGAAAGCTGTTTTCGTGCCGAGCAGTTATATGTACATATGTGCAAACATATACATACATACATGTGTACATATACAAGCAAACATAAAAGAATGACATAAAATGAAAAGAACTATGCATATTTAACCCAAATTGCGCTGAGTGCCAATGAGCGGAGTCTGCACTGGCCAGAGCCGAAAGTTGATGGCGCTAGTGGACGATGGCCACATGCAAGCAGAAACAGAAAATCTATAAAGGCGAAAAGAGGAGCGTACAGAGGGGCACGGTTGCATAAAATCGTCTACATCACAAACGTCAATAAGCGTAGCAAAAAGTGGTTAAAGCACAAAAAAAAATCGCAAAAATTCTTACACAAAAAATGACCAATGAAAAAAGTGACTTTGGCAAATCTGATGAAGGAAAAAACGAAAATGCCAAAAAAAAAAAGTGATCAACGAACAAACAAGATGCAAAGCTACGAAAACGCAATCGCCAAAAGTTGCGGCAATTACGGAAAAAACTACATTCTCTGCGACAATAACTGAAACTACAAACCGAGTTACGCGGGTTTTAAGCTAAACTGGCTGGGTTAGTAGTTGGAACTATCTCTATATGTACATATGTATGTACATGTGTGTCTGTGCCGATGAGTTTACCAGAATTGCGTCAACTGGCGGTTTTGTGTTTTTTTTTTTTTGGAAAATGAAATAAAATTCGGAAAACCCAATAGGACAGCAATTAAATTGTGACAATTGTAGTTGAGCGCTATTCATGTGTACATACATACGAGCGGTGGGCAGGTGAAAGGAGGGTTTTAGTAAGTTCAACGGTGTTCAGAGAAAACGAAAAGCGTTATTAGTGTTTAAAAACGCAAAGATGTAAACTTATTAAATGGTAAATTAAGAATTAAGAAGGGTTAACTTCACATACAAAGGGGCTTTTAGAAACAATGGAAATTTCCGATCACCACAGTCATCGAACAGGGCTCGTATCGTCACTTACGATATCGTATTACTCGTACGTAAAAACGTATTTTTCGTATTATGGCATACAAATGTGAACGTACTCTTTATCACTCTCATCAGCTTAAGCAGGGATCACATGATTGTTATTGTTGCTTTTCGGGTATCGACATAAGTAGTTTTCAGAAAACTGTTAAGTGTAGGGTTAAGATGTATATAGTAAAATTTCTTGGGAAATATTTTCCTTGAACATTTCAAACCATTAGTTCCCGCCTTAAAGGGTCGTTCATTAGAGGATTGAGGCAAAAATTTTACATCACCAACGTGAAAGTATCTAAAAAATTAAATAAATAAATCTTTGAAAATAAGTAGTAACAGCCAAACTAAATTAAAAAAAAACAAGCAGTTTTTATATAAAAACAAGTAAGAAAGTCTAAGTTCGAGCGGGGCCGAACATTAAATACCCGGCGCAAGTATTACATATATGCCTTT
>NW_016184251.1:0-5282 GCF_001687245.7 Rhagoletis zephyria | reverse complement strand
GATGCAAAATATCCCTCAAATAGGGAAATTACCCACAATCTGGCATCACGGGTCACCCGTTTTATTTCTTTCTTATAAGCTCATTCAAAGGATCAAAGANCCCCTTTTAATAATTTTTGATGCAAAATATCCCTCAAATAGGGAAATTACCCACAATCTGGCATCACGGGTCACCCGTTTTATTTCTTTCTTATAAGCTCATTCAAAGGATCAAAGATAGGATGAACGAACGTCATTCAAAGTTGAATTAAGATGTGTTGGAATTTGAAAATAAATAAAAAGTGGGACACGCAGGACTTTTTTGGACTAAAGTAAAAACAGGGGGAAAATACTTTCCTACTGAGATCTTATAAGTCTAAATCAGAAGAGTTTGGCCCTGTTATTCAAGATTTTGTAAATCAATCTTTTAAAAAAATAATAAAAAACAGCATCAAAAATCTCATTATTCCGATTCCGTTGAAAAGATTTTTAAATGTGTTTATGGATATTTTTTAAGCTTAAATTGTTTTGTCATCTGAGGGGACTTTTTTCAAAAAGTTCTTTAAGAAACTGTTTTTATTCATAAAAACCTCNACAGCATCAAAAATCTCATTATTCCGATTCCGTTGAAAAGATTTTTAAATGTGTTTATGGATATTTTTTAAGCTTAAATTGTTTTGTCATCTGAGGGGACTTTTTTCAAAAAGTTCTTTAAGAAACTGTTTTTATTCATAAAAACCTCCGAAATATGTTGGTGGACGTCTTAAATTATAATATTTTTTTTTTTTTTTGTGATGCAGTCTAATGTACATACATCTCACACGCAAAGATAAGTATGTACGCACATTTAATGGGGGTGGAGCGGGTTTGCGGGATATGGGTTAATCGCTTTGGCTGCTGCCTCGGTCAATCGCCTTTTCGGCTGTTCAGAAGTCAATTTGTGTTTGTGTGCCGTGGCGTTCGCCTGTCATAAGCCAATTAAGCAACAAAAACCATATTCTTGTCAAATTTACTTAGCACATTTTGGCACTTTGCAACAGTTTAGCGTTTTGCTGATTTGATAGGGGGGTGTTGTTGCTTATAACGATTATTTGGTGGTTGCGGGGATCTTCATGGGACTGATGATGTTGACGTTGCGATAGTTTTTCACACAAATGTATGTATGTATGCACATTTGTATACGTATAGTGAAACACGCAATGAATCTTTAATAATATCGACCCAGTAAACTTTTTTAGAGGGTCACATTAAAAAAAAATTAAAAATGTTTTAGAAGGACTAAGCTTTATTTTATAAACACACATCAGTTTTTAGCATTTTCAAAGGGGTCCGGATTTTCCCTAAAATTTAGTTGGAAGTTAAAAATAATTTTATTTTGTTAAATTGATAAATTTAAATGTTTGCTATTCAAAACAACCGCCAATCTGGCCTGGTGCGAAATATAGAATGATTTCGCCAAAATTCTAAAGTCAACAGATGTTTGCTAGTCTTTAGATACGTTCCGAGCGTGAACGTTAGAGAATGTATGTATTGTGTAAATATTGTGGTCTTAGTGATTTGTCATCATTTATGAAACTTTTTGAAAGGAACTTTTTAAAGGAACGCATTTTCACTAAAACAATAAGAACTATTGTGCGCATTCACTTGATCTGTAAAACTGGACAGAAAAAAGAATTATCCCTTTAGCCAAAGTTTTTCTATCAAAATATCATAATCCACACACTAGGCGAATAAAAGGAAGAATACTTAGTAATTTTTAAAAGCACTGAAGAAGTATGCAGCGATAATGTTGGAAATTCGTTTAAACAATTGAAATGTTTTTGTAGGCAAGGAGAGGGGACAGGCCCACAT
The DNA here is from genome assembly GCF_001687245.7 of Rhagoletis zephyria. Lineage (NCBI taxonomy): Eukaryota > Metazoa > Arthropoda > Insecta > Diptera > Tephritidae > Rhagoletis > Rhagoletis zephyria. The sequence continues at coordinate 3,452 of NW_016184251.1, read as the reverse complement.
TTAGTACTGGGCCCTATGAAATATGCGATGAAAAGAATACGCTTATGCTAATTGACTGGTAATAATACAGAAGTCTATTGGCCAAATTTATCCATCAGTATGAAACTGAATGCTTTAACCTATAAGGTTTGCAAAGAGCCGCACCTTTCCTACTGGGTATATTACGAATTCACAACTAGTAAGTACTTAACCAAGGGTGGTTGGTTTAATGGGCGTTCATATTTAGGAAGTAGACATGCGCATGTATGTATGTATGCGTGCGTACAATAACTTTATGAATCTGTAATGCGTGGGCCGGCATCGCATTTTTCCGCCTTTTAATATGGCAGTTCACACTATAAACGACAGCAACCTATTATTTCTAGATTTATTACAACACGAATGAAGCTGTCACACACTATTAAATTTGAGGGTTACAGAAAAATTAAAGCAATAAAAAAATAAAAGCTATTTGTGATTACTAGAGTATTGGAAAATATGCCTTAGAAGCAAAGAGTGCATTTTTCTATACTTTTTTATCGATAGTTGAGGAGGAGGTATGTATGTATGTATAGAGAAGAATTTATTTGACCATAAGTACATACATATGTTTATGCATATGACTCGTTCATAATATAATAATGCAAAAGTTTGAGTTCAGCTGGATTTATTTCTGTTCAGCTTCAATAGCTAAAAGCCCACATTTTTTCTTAAACAAAATTTTTCGCTATAGTGTATTTTGTTAACTTCTTAGGAATGACTCACACTATAATTTTTATTATGGCCACAGTCACTTTATTAGTATGTATGTACGAGATTAAACAACTTGCCGAAGCGCGGCAAACAAACGGCAGCCGTATTTTATTGTTCAAATCAATTATTAACCAACTTTAAATAAACACCTAAGTTGGCTTAGCATTGTCATTCTTCTTGTGTATGTATATTCGGAACACCTAAACGCACTTAAAAACGTTCAGGTATGTGATTTTGACTCCCAATTAAAGAAAGCAAACAAATCTTCGCTCAGACACAATTGTCGGTTGCGCAAATACAAATAGGCCGCAACTTGTGAGTTGGCATCTTCACTTTACCAGCGCAAAGTAGCGCGCAACATACATATGTAGGATGAAAAGTCTAGTGGCGTAGTCACAGGGGATTGTTTTTCTTTTGATTTATGATTTTTTTTTTTTACTTTAGACTAATGACGAAATACGTTTTTTTTTTATAAATATAAAATTCGACTCCCATTTCCTGCCCATAAAAAGCCGAATTCAGATAGTTTGAAAATATTAGTGTTTACGGTAGATTGTGTTGGTAGCCATGCAAAAGAAAAAAGTTTGTATTTTTTGTATTAATATTTTTTCTACCATATTCGGTGCGCCATTTTGTATTTGCATCGTTTTAATCGCATAGTTAAAATGTTTATATCTCAGCGAGTAATAATCAGAATTGATAAATAAACAGGTAATTTTTTAGCAAAAACGTAACCGACTTCAATTCTTAGATACAAATTTGGTTCATGTGGTTCCGACGAATTGATAGCCTACCCCTTTTTTGAAGTCGGTAAAAAGGTTTTTTAAGGTTCGGAAGTTCGCTTTAAGGTAAAATTTGTGCCAATATGGACACATCCTGGCTGTGCGGACTTTACGCTCGGACGTTTCGTTTATTTTTATTTATTTTTTTTCTAAATGAGTACTTATGCCCTCAAAACTTGTGTTACAATTACTTTGGATTAGCATTACTTTGGATAATTTAAAGATAACAAATTTCATTAACATTATATTGTTCAGAATTAATGCATTGATTTTTTTTTGCATTAAATTTCAAAAATTATTGCATTAATTTTTTACATTAACAATATTAATTAAAGCATTTTTCATAACGCCGGACTAGAATATATCATAAAACTTGCGTGCTGGAGCAACTCTGTCGCTGGATTTACATTCAGCGCCAAAAATTGCATACAGTGAAAATAAAATCTGCGTAAATATAACGAAAACTTGCGTAAATCTTACGAAATTTTTCGTCATTTTGAGCCACGAAAGTTTTCGTCGATTGTACAAAACTGTTTTCGTACATACTACGAAAATATGAGACATGAGATTTTTAGTACATTTTACGAATGCATTCGTACTATTTACTAAAGAATTTAGTACAATTTACTAAAGAATTTCGTACTGTTTACTAAAAAAAAATCGTACTATTTCTTTATTTATTTACGAAATTTTTGTTAAATGCTCAGAAATAATTCGTATATTTAACGAAATCACTTTCGTAAAATCTGGGCTTGTTTCGTAGAATGTGCGATTTGGCTTTCATTCTCCACACTGTAAAAAACATATTACGAATTATAACACAACACTTTTTTTTGTTTTTATCGTTAATTTTAAGCATGTTTTTTATACTGTTAATAATAAAAGCAATCATACGTTCTACGAAAGAAGAAGAATTTTCTGACTACACTGTAGTTTAGAATTAATGAAAAAGGTTATTTTACCTATAATAAAACTTAAGTCTTTTATTTATATGCATACGAATAGGTTCTATACTACATATTTTTTTATTGCTTGGGCTTCATTCAATAAAGTATATAGATGCAAAGTGTTAAACTATGAGACTCAACAAAACTAAATATAATAAGATATAAAATATGAAAGAATATGAAAAATACTGGTTTTACTTTCATAAACATTATAATATTTTTATGTAGAGGCACTTGACAGATTCGCAGCTTCATCTATGTTTGTTTCCTTGACGACTATAAATTAAAGAAAAATTATAAGGCGTCTGAAAAGCAAGTTTCAGTGAAAAGTCATACATGCTCCTGGCTTAGGCTTGCCGTTGAAAGGTAACTGATGAAATTGCCTATTTATCAAGTCCCACATTGCAGCGCAAGGCACAGCGTAGTCGATGTTAAAAACATTGTATGCTTAAAAGCATAGTATATCCACAGCTGTAATATTTAATTTTGTATTGTTTTTTTATCCAGCAAATCCCTTTTTAAAACGTTTAAAATTATATTATACGTTTCACAGCAGCCAACAATTAACTCCGCAATGACACGCGATACAAAAAATATGATGAAATATTAAACTGCCGGTAATTGAGTATATTGTACGAAAATATTCGTATGTTGTACGAATTAAAAAAAAATGTTTCTGCATTAGTACTTTATACGAAAATATTAAGTAAATTGTACGAATACAGAGATGTAGATTTCATAAATTTTAAAATTTTTCAGTGTAGATAACACATAGATAGTCTAGTTTTTGGTTCAGGGGTTTTCCAAATTTTTTGTTGTCCTGTGTTATCTTTCGAGGGTTAAGTTATCACTCGACCGCCTCTCCAGGTTACACCACTGCCGAAGTCCACCACAGCTTAGTGGTTAGCGCCGGAGCCCTCACCAACGTCGGAGAAACTCTGATCAAGCGCTCACAGCTTCCACTATCAGACAAATTTGTCAGTTGAGTTCG
>NW_016184250.1:0-5282 GCF_001687245.7 Rhagoletis zephyria | reverse complement strand
AAACTTGGTAAAAAGAGGAACAGTTCACATTACGCCCCGTGTTGCCATAGGGCAACAGACTTAAAAAATACTTAAATTTNGAAAACCCGCATAAATTCAAATCCGCATAAAAAGAGACCTAAGTGTATACGATAATTTGATTAGGCAGTTCAGGGCTAGATGGAATGAGTTAACCACCTGCAAAACTGCAAAAATACATACAAACGATTTTTGTTTTACACCGTCTCATACATAATGGTATTTTGCGTTGCCATATGGCAACACGGGGTCAATTTGGGCTAGCGAATATATCAAAACTTGGTAAAAAGAGGAACAGTTCACATTACGCCCCGTGTTGCCATAGGGCAACAGACTTAAAAAATACTTAAATTTTATAGCATGCACGATTGTTTTTTATTGTTACTTGTTACCAATAGAGTCACTGATGTTTTAACTAATATTTTATCGCTGTTATATTTTGTAAATAAAAAAACGCTTTCTATAAATTCATGCTTACCACTTCATATATGACATTTTGATGGTTTTCTGCCACTTCTAATTTTGTTTAAAGAACACACTTGCATTACACTCGACAGACAGCAAGGATCTGACGAAAGCGTAATCGTTTCGAAAGACACACCTTTTAGGAATAAGTTAACGTACATAGTAGCATTTTGAAGTAAGCGGTTTTTGTTTTACACCCTCTTAAACATTATGTATTTTGCGTTGCCATATGGCAACACGGAGTCAATTTGGGTTAAAATGAATTGCGTTTAAAAAACTTCGAAGTCAGTATGTTTCTTTAGAAAACGCTTGCGTTCTGCACTTCACAGATGCTTTTTCATACTTCCAAGACACAAACTGTTTCTTTGAGTAAAAAAAAGTATCGAAATTCGAAACATTTACTGATTGCATTTGTTTTAAAGTAGTCCTTCAATTAGTTGATTTAAGTAAAAAAAATCACTTGCTTCCGCCAGGGTAATTACGCATAAAAATCCTGCTGCTATGTTTTTTTTTTGTACGTAAGTGAGCGCAATATTAAAAGCAGCAACTCTTATCCATCTATGTATATCGCAAAGATGTTCAAAAATGGTTATTGGCTAACAAAGAGGTGCGTAGAACCGCCCATACGAACCGAATTTTTCATACTCCATATCTCTGGAAATGTTCGTGGCAGAGTTCTGGAACTTGGTATGGAGTTATATGAAATCCATAGCAAACTCTTGGAGAAATATTGGAGCTATCGGAAAAGGGGGCGTGGCACCTTCCATACAAACCGAATATTCATACTGCATATCTATGGAAGTGTTCATGGTAGAGTACTGGAACTTGGTATTGGCGCAAATGAAATCGATCGCATACTCGTGGAGAAAAATTGGACCTATTGGAAAAGGGGGCGTGGCACCTCCCTTTCAAACCGAATTTTTCATACTGCATATCTCTGGAAGTATTTATAGTAGAGTATTGGAACTTGGTATGGAGATATATGAAATCAATCCCATACTCTTGGATAAAAATTGGAGGTATTTGAAAAGGGCGCGTGACACTGGCCATACAAACCGAATTTTTCATACTGCATATATCTGGAAATGTTCATGGTAGAGTACTGAAACTCGGTGTGGCGATACATAAAATCAATCGCATACTCTTGCAGAAAAATTGAAGTTATTGGAAAAGGGGCCTGGCAACTCCTATACAAACCTAACTTTTCATACTGCATATCTCTGGAAATGTTCATGGTGGGGTACTGGAACTTGGTGTGGAGATATACATATAAAATCGTTCGCATATTCTTTCAGAAAAATTGGAGCTATTGGAAAGGAGGGCGTTGTACCTCCCATACAACCCGAACTTGGTACGGAATTCATATATTTCACATCAATCACATACTCATGGAGAAAAATTGGAGTTGTTGGAAAAGGGCGTGGCACCTCCTAAATATACAAACCGAAATTGTCACACTGTATATCTCTGGAAATGTTTATGGTAGAGTACTGGAACTTGGTATGGAGATATATGAAATCAATCGCATACTCCCGGAGAAAAATTCGGACTATTACATACAAACCGAATTATTCATAAGTATCTCTAGAAGTGTTCATGGTAGAGTACTGGAGCTTTATAAGGGCGTGGCACCTCCCCTACAAGTCGAATTTTTCTTATTGCATATCTCTATAATTGTTCTTGGTAGAGTACTGGAACTTTATAAGGGCGTGGCACCTCCCCTACAAGTCGAATTTTTCTTATTGCATATCTCTATAATTGTTCTTGGTAGAGTACTGGAACTTTATAAGGGCGTGGCACCTCCCCTACAAGTCGAATTTTTCTTATTGCATATCTCTATAATTGTTCTTGGTAGAGTACTGGAACTTGGTGTGGTGATATATGAAATTAATCGCATAGTCATGTAGAAAATATGAAGCTATTGGAAAAGGGGGCGCGGCACCTACCATTCAAGCCGAATTTCATACTGCATATCTCTGGAAGAGTTCATAGTACAGTACTGGAACACTTCGTGTGGAGATATATGAAATTAAAGGGTGAACACACCAAAACTGCGACACTTTGGGAAGCTATTGGAAAAGGGGGCGCGGCACCTACCATTCAAGCCGAATTTCATACTGCATATCTCTGGAAGAGTTCATAGTACAGTACTGGAACACTTCGTGTGGAGATATATGAAATTAAAGGGTGAACACACCAAAACTGCGACACTTTGGGAAGCTATTGGAAAAGGGGGCGCGGCACCTACCATTCAAGCCGAATTTCATACTGCATATCTCTGGAAGAGTTCATAGTACAGTACTGGAACACTTCGTGTGGAGATATATGAAATTAAAGGGTGAACACACCAAAACTGCGACACTTTGGGAAGCTTATAACTTACCCAAAACGAATTCAATATTTTGAAATTCAAATACCATAAGTTGACCATGACCTTAGTTGAACGTAGAAGAAATTTCATTTGAATTTGATTCCTAGTTGAGTTAAAAATGGCAACCGAGCTAGAAACGAGACAAACCATTTTGCACGAGTTTATAAATGATCCGGCCTTAAGTACACGTAAAATTGCTAAAAAATTAAAGTGTACACTATTCGACAGTTTGCAGGGTTTTAATCGGTACAAATAAGGCCTGACAGTTACGAGAAACCCAGGGAGCGGGGGTTAGCATGGTCAAAGTGATAAAAACAGTGCTCGGAAGGTCCTCAGTGCGTTTTCGCGAGATCCGAAGATTTTGTCGCGTTATGTTGCAAAATCCGTACGGAGATCGCAGTTTTTCGTACAAAAGGTAAAGCGGAAAGCTTCATTGAGATGTTCTACAGCTCAAACAGCGCCAGACCGAGGCGCAAAGTAGAATGTTACAGCGAAATCCCGCATTCGGAAGTTGTATGAATTCTAAATTAAAAAATATTGTTATGGACTGCGAAACCTACTGCTATAAAAATTCAAAATATATTGCAGGTCAAGATTTTTGTACTGCTGCAAGTCGTCAAGATGCCCCTGAAAGTTGTAAGCTGAAAATGAAGTCCAAATTTCCAAAAACCACATGGTTTGGCAAGCTATTTGCTCCTGCGGCCGTAAGAGCAGCCCTTTTTTCCCATCCGGGACAATGAATGATCAAGTTTATCGGGATGAGGAACATGATGGCGGGTGTGCGATGAAAATACCGATCACTAGCATATGGAGCAAATAATAACTAATATTTTAACATTTTAATAACATCTAAACTTCCAAGTTATATAATACAAAAAAAATAATAATTTCAAAGCGTTCTAGTTTGTTTCTGGTAAGTGTCGCAGTTTTGGTGTGTTCACTAGGGTGGTCCAAAAAAGTAAAGTCGGAAATTTAATGCTCTCACCCCCTAGGATTGTTCTATACCGAAAAAAAGTATACCACTGTTTTTTTTATTTTAAAATCAAAATATATTTAGAGGTCGCTCAAAGCGCTCAAAGTTTCCCATGTATTTTGTATGGGGAAAAAAAGACTTTTCGTAGAAATGGCATAGAATCCATGGAAATCAAAATTTTTCAATCTGAAAGCTCTGCTTCTCTTCAGAAGACTTCAGAGAATAATGCCCAATTGTTTATTTAAACATTTTTTAATTTTAACTATTTTTTAAGGGTCTCCGAAATATCCCAAAAAAAATATACAAACAGAAATATACAAAAGAAAAAAAGAAAAAACAGTTTAAATTAAAAAAAATGTTTAAATAAACAATTGGGCATTATTCTCTGAAGTCCTTTGAAGAGAAGCAGAGTTTTCAGATTGAAAAATTTTGATTTTCATGGATTCTATGCCATTTCTACGAGAAGTATTTTTTTCCCATACAAAATACATGGGAAACTTTGAGCGCTTTGAGCGACCTCTAAATATATTTTGATTTTAAAATAAAAAACAGGGGTATACTTTTTTCGGTATAGAACAATCCTAGGGGATGAGAGCATTAAATTTCCGATTTTACTTTTCTCCCATACATTTTTGGACCACCCTAGTGTTCACCCTTTAATCCCATACTCATTGAGAAAAATGGGCTCTTTAAAAAGGGGGCGTGGAAAAGTAAAAACGTCCCGACTTTTACTTATCATTGAATGTGTATATAATTCTTCTGTAGGAATGTTTGTGAGTAAAATCCTAAGCGGCTGGAGGGATTTTACCAAAGTTTTGTGTGTGTTTGAGTGGGTCTCTGGATAGCTTAGTTTCACAATTTAATTCGCCAGGTGGCGCTAGAATCAAGTTAGTACTAAAAATCTTTTTTATGATCCGATTTGGCGAATATTCAAAACATGTATTAGAAACGGTACAGGCAGTCCAATTGCAAAAAAGAGCTGCTAGGTGGTGCTGAGGTCGAGTTATTACTAAAAATTGACAAGTGAGAAAAGGTGCCGTAAATGTCAGACTAAATCGACCTGTTGCACCATGGAGTATATCGAACTCTCGTGTGTTACGATTAGCCCAATGGATGTGATTTGCCAATATTATTGATAAGTTCGCGTCAGAAGGCTGTTTCAATGCAACTAACATTTATTAAATCTAAACCATAAGCATAAGCTTAAAGCTAAATCAACTAAATACTAATAACAGAGTTGTTACATACATATATATGTAAAAGATAAGTTGCTGAATTCATTGGAGTATGTACATATGTTATTTCACAGTAATTCAATGTTAATGTACATCTATATATTTTCTAATATTAGGGTATTAAGGTTATGAACATTAATAAGCTGNAGTTATGAACATTAATAAGCTGATGTTAAATATAACGGGTGATTTTTTTGAGGTTAGGATTTTCATGCATTAG
>NW_016184249.1:0-5282 GCF_001687245.7 Rhagoletis zephyria | reverse complement strand
CGCGAGTATACCCCACGTACTAATAATAATAATAATAATAATAATAATATAATTCATTGCGAAAGAAAATTTGATAAACTTTACTTCCGAAAGTTCGGAGAAAAATAAATTTTTTAACACGGCAATGGAAAAATTGATTTAAAAAAGTAGCCACTTTTCAATTTTCTGCGTTATAGGAATGTGTTTGGGAAGTATTGCTGAACCGCGTGGAAAAAGATAATCGGAGGTGAAATGAAATGAAATGAAATATCTTTCATTGATATTCGAAGTGATGCTGAATAATATCGAGTCCTACCTTAATCACCGCAGAGTTCAAACAAAAAGCATCAACTAGCAAACTGCGATTCAAAATAAAAATAAGTCGTCTAATAAGAACTCTTCTGATATTTAGCATCATCTTCGACATCGCTTGTTCTTTCCCAACTGCCATGCCAAAATTCATGTCATTCGATTGGCTGAACTGATCGTCAAAATTTTGGCACCTTAATACCATGTTCTGATGTTTTGAAGCAGTGTGTGCATGGTATTCACATTCTAGTATCAAGCACTTTCTAAACTCACCTGAATTGGCACTCTGTGATTTCTCTCTATTGGAAAAATGCATTTCGCCATGAAAGAACATCTCTCTCTCTCTGTGCAGACGAATTGATTGACGAACCCGCCTGATACTTTTTCAATCGAAATTTTGCTTTTGTGCGAAAACTTTGCATTCCTTAAACACTGTGCTATTCACTATTGCTATTGGATTGACCAATTCGAGTAACAAAACTGCTTGCTGATTGAAGAGAATTTGGGGAAATTTAAAAATGTAAGCCGCAAAATGTGGCCAGAAAGGCAACATCGGTGCTGGGTAGACAGATTTATATACAAACAGATAATACATATGCATGCGTCCATTTAAGAGTACATATGTTTAAAGTAAATATGTAGGCGCATACGAGGCACACATTGGGCCATTTGTAAACATGTCAATTCTTAAGTGCAATGGTATGTGAGAAAATGTGAAGTATTTGATAATGGCCAACTTGATTGTGATTTTTTGATTTCCGCAAATGAATTCAATTCAATTTCATGTAGCAAATTCAAATACTAGTATTTAGGTGGATATTTTTAATGGAAAGATACATATGTATGTATATTAGACTGCATCACTCTCCATACGGAAAAAATTGGTACTGTTTTTTCATTGGAATTTTAAAATCCATTATATTTAAGACATTCACCAAAATATTTCGGAAAAATATTAAGATTTAAGCGAGCTGAACCGATTTGGAAATACCTGCAAAGATGGAGTTTTTTATGGGCAAAAATAGTTTCTTAACGATGTTTTTGTTTGAAAAAATCCCCTCTATTGACAAAACGCTTTAAACTTAAACAATTTACATAAAAATATAAAAAAAAAATTAAATATAATTTTTACGGAATCGTAATAATCAGATTTTTGATGCTGTTTTTTTAGCTTTTTTTTTTAATTGGTATAAGAAAAACTTAAATAAATGCACCTAAACTCATCCGATTTAGACTGGTGAGGTATCATTGGAAAGGTCTTTTCTCACGCTTTTTATATCTTTGCCAATAAGCTCATTCAAAGGATGAAAGAAAAAGGTAGGATGAAGAACCTCATTCAAATTTGAATTAAGATATGTAGGTATTTAAAAAAAAAAAATAAAAATAGTGGGAAAATATCTTTCGACCGAGATCCCACAACTCTAAATCAGAATAGTTTTGGTCCAGTTGTTTAAGTTTTTCGTAAATCAATCTTTGAAAAAAGTAAAAAAAAACAGCATCGAAAATCTCATTATTACGATTCCGTTGAAAAGATTTTTAAATATTTCTCTGCAGATTTTTTAAGCCTAATCTGTTTTGTCATCTGAGGGAATTTTTTTCAAAAAGTCCTTTAAAAAACTATTTTTATTCATAAAAAAACTCCATTTTTGGAGGTATTTTCAAATCACCCCAGCATGCTTAAAACTTAATATCTTATAATTTTTGTAATCCAGGCAGAAAAACAACAACTTTTTTTAGTGGTGCAGTCTAATTCACATACATATTTACATATGCATGCAATTAAGAAAATGAAAGGAAATAAATAAATGAAAATTTTAGGTACGCATGCTAGCAAAGCGGAGGAGAAGCTCGGCCAAACACTAAGATGTGTGTTAGCTCCAATCTATACTAAACCAAATAAATCAAACTAAGGCTTAGTTACTAAGCTTAAATAAATTGTAAAAAATCAAATAAAATGCGAGTGGATACCTTAAGTTTTATTCTCCCTGAAATCGGTTGGTATGTAACAAAACAACAAAATCTAAAAAATAAATATAGATATTTAGTTACGAAAAATAAAAAGACTTAAAATTCGAAAAAGATATTGCACAAAAATTTACGGGTTTTACATCTACCCTTTACAGTTTTAAATCTGCAGAAAATGTATTTTCTGTCTCTCCATATTAATTCCATGCTTCTCTCTAAATAATTCAGTTGCGTGCATATATGACAGTGCAAGACGAGCGAATTTACTCAAATTAACGACCAAGAAAGCAAATAAACTGGCAAAAAACATATTACTTATTTGCACCGGTGATGCCAAATGACTAGACTCGATAATAGGATGTGAACTATGCGGTAAGATGTGAAAATCTGTGTATGTATATAATTGTGAATGAGACAACAGTAGACAAGCACCGCTGCTAAGGTGAGTCATGAAGGTCATGGACAAAGGCGGAGTTTGGAGGGTTACTGAGGAGATACAAAATGAAAATTAGAGTAATCGGTCTGAAAATGTCTGCTTGGAAATATGAAGTTTCCTCAATATAAGGGCAAATTTAACAAACAATCAAAAATCTTAAGTTTCAATTTTTTTTTTTCCTTTTCGAATTTCAAAACTATGTATTTTTTATGGTCATCAAAAGTATTTGCCATTTGTCTTGCATCTCTTGGAGCTAGAGTAAATACTAAAGTGCAGAAAAGCGATAGCTTTATAAAATTTCGGGCAAAAATTTTCCTTAGAAAAAGCATACAAAAATATATTAGAAAAAATTAAATGTCAAAAACGCAAAAATCCGAACCTCAACCCCCAAACTCCAACCCCGCCCCCTCTTTTTTATCTACACTATAATTAATAGCTATAAACCGTTTATTTATTTAGGCCACAAAAGTAAACGTCTTCCCTCTCTTTGGCTCTGCACTGTCCTTTTGACATCCTGCCCTTTTAATGACCTGCACTTAAGTAGTCACCGCACTCTCCAAGTCTTAAACTGCTGCTGGCAGTCACTGAGCTTGAATATGTTGGCTTGCTAAAGCAAAGCTATTTGCAGTTTACTCCATCCCCAACAAAGTTAAATAGAAATCCATTTAATTTTCCAACACTTGAAAGTTAATTTTCAAGAAGCAATCACCAGCGCGTATGTATGTATGTATTCCTGAAGACAGACACACATACGTGGTATTGGTAAATAAGTGTCAAATGGATGGACGCCTTTTGGCGAAATGGTCTAAGACATGCTGGAGAAATTGTATGAAAAAACCAACTAAACAAAGAAAGTTTTCATCCGGTTTTAAGAGCCCAGAACTCTTCTTGTGCTCTTTACTCATTTTCGTTAAGTTTTCCGATAGGCTATTTAAGTTAGTTTAAGTCATGTTGATATTTCTACGAATAGTAGGAGCAGCATTTTGTGATGTCATCTAGCACCGGCCTGGACCAAGGGAAGAAAGAGGGAAGGAATTCACAAGATGTATTCAAATGAGGAGATTTGCCTTGCTTAATTTTGCTTGCTCTTCATCGTCCCGACAGTTTCCGCGACAAGAAATTGAAGTTATCTTGAGCCCGTAGTAGGTACAATTACCGGCTGATATACCGATCAATATCGATAGCTGCAATTTCTGAGCTTTAAGTTATAAACTTTCTTTATTCAGAGCGACTAATCAATAATTTCTTAGTTGAGTAATTAGTCAGCGACAAGCATAATTTTCGCAGTAGGGTTTGTCTTCATAGAAATCGTGAACGCTCTGCATACGACTTCGGATTTCGTTAGTTAAAAAAAATGCTTTGTTTTTGAGGTTATACATGTACCTCTAGAAAACTTTTTTTTGTTGACATTTATTTACTTGCATTTCATTCAATCGTGCTCGACTAAAAAGATGAAGCACTGAGAAAACTGTGTTGCAAGTTGGTTAAAAAAAGAAAATGGAGCTGTGTGAAAAATGAGATTTCACAGTGGCGTTACGTTCTCTTTTGCATATTGATTCCCTGGAACCATTATTTTTGGGATCTTCCCAATTATGGTAAAGCATCAATCACCATATGCCCATTTTCGCGAAATTTGATAATTTTAAAATATTAATTAAAATGCAGAAAAAGAACTTAAAATGAGCAAAAAGGCTTCACTTTCAACGAAATATTATTTTGTAGATCAAAAATTTTGCACGAAGAGAAACATAGAGAGAAACAATAAGGGAATACTCTATTCAATGCTCTTCACGTAGCCTTTTTTTACTCAAACATGCAGGCAGGTTCTGCAATTGACTTTCGAGTGAATTTCTATAAAATGCGCTTTGAATTCAAATTGGCAGGGGCTGAAATTCACTAGGAAGTGAATTGCAGAACCTGCCTGATTTACTATTTGAGTGTTTCTTCAGTCAAAGAGAAAATACTATATTCAATGCTCTTCACGTAGACTTTTTTAAGACTTAAGAACTTATCAAACAGGTATGAACTTTCTCTATTCAAAGAAAGCTCAAGGCTCTTAACGTAGACATTTTTGGAACGTCGTTTGAGTGTTCCGCATGATTATTCTGTTTAAAAAGGAAATACTCTATTCAAGGCTCCTCACATCAGTGATGCCAGATTGTGGGTAATTTCCTCATTTGAGAGATATTTTGCAACAAAAATTATTAAAAGAAAAAAAGGGGCATTTGAAATCAAAATGGGATTTTCACGTAACACAATTATCGATGCATGATTGATCGAAATTCAGCAAAGATTATTCGAGACTTTTACATATTTAATAGCCCTAAAGATTTGATGTGGAGTAAAATTATATATTTAAAAAAAATTTATAACAATTCTGAAACTGTTCACACGTTATTAATATTCATATCGTTACTTTAATATAGAAAGGCCCCATCTAAAATGTCTGTGTCCTTAAATAGTAGTTACAAAACCTTATAAAAACTAAAGTTCTTACGTTGGGGATTTGTTTTTTAAATCCTGGGTTTTAATAAACATTGAATTTAATTAAATGATGTAGCAGAGGTTTTTCAATTCTATTAGGCATTTAATG
>NW_016184247.1:0-5283 GCF_001687245.7 Rhagoletis zephyria | reverse complement strand
AAATAAATCTGTATGCATTCCTACTTACTCGCACATAAATTATATACATACATACATACGTATGTGGAATGGCACATGAATGCCAACAAATAAAGACATAACCTGGTTGGCAAAATGATGATGTGCATATAAAATTCTCTGTTATTTGGTAAATGTAGCGATATGGCAGTCGATAAGTGCCATAGGGGCGACAAGCGGCACGGGCTAACTAAATCTTGTATTAGGGTGACACTTTCTAGGGAATTGGGAATATAAATGATAACATGGAAAACAACTCCAATCAGTTTTAAATGAATAACTAGGGATCTCAACGTTGACCATAGTTTACCCCATTTTAAGCGCCAATACCCTTTGGCCCGACTCACAGTGCCGCCTAAGTGGGCATAAATCGAAAAATTCGTTGTCTGAAATGTGAACGTGTTTTGATATTTTTGTGAAGGTAATTTATCCACTAAAAAGAATAAAACAGAAATTTCCCTATAAAATAAATGATATGACCCTTTTCCAAAATTATGTGCGACTTTTGCCCTTTTCACAAACTTTTTACTTTTTTGCTACTAAAAAATATTTCCTCCTAAAAGTACTAAAAAAGGCATCACTTAAAACGTTTAAGGGAAATGCAACTCCTCTCCTAGCAGCAACTAGATTTATGTGTATGTTTGCAACCTTGTTTTATGCAACGCTTGTCCTTCTAATTTCTTTTTAAATTCAACAGTAAAGAATAGCAAAAATAATATGGTGACACTTTTTTCGTCAATGACCCTTTTTTGCGAATTTCTGAAAATTATCAACGGCAACACTGCTGATAACAACTCAGCTGCCTTCGCAACACTAAGAGAGGCCCTTGTTAGCTAACATCAGTTTCTTCAAAACCTGCGCTCATTTCGTCTCTGAAGCTGCTGTGCTAGAAATCTAGCTTGTCCATCTGCATGGGGATCCCTGGATCATTATTCTCAACTTACACCTTCAGCAACTGGAAACCGACTCAAATGGAAGTACGAGGAAGGGCACTTGAATACACGCAAGTTAAATTTTTAAGTAAACTTTGAATCCTGTCCTTCCCGACAAAATAGGAAAACATGATGAAAACAATATTTTGTCATAGCACCAGTTCACACTTTACCAATGAAGTTCAAGTGTCCATCGGGTAGTCAAAACCATCAAATCGAGACGTCTGAACTAAATTAGATTTTGTTCTACAAAAAGGTAGTAAAGGAGAACCCCACACTAAAAAAGGAAAGGTACAAACAGGCCCTTAAATTTTTGGGGTTGGTGATTACGAATATATAGCTTGATTATAAAACTTCATAATGTCGAATCTAAAGTGGCAGCCAAAAACAAACTAGAATCGACCCAATTCACTTGAAACGTTTTCTGCGGGGGTTTTTGAAGTTGCTGATTAAGAATCTGAGGTCAGATTGGAAAAATTCAATAAGGCGGACGTAGATCGATTCGATTCGCTTAAAACAATCAAGGGTTCTTAAGGTTTTTGATTGCGATACTTAACCAGATCTTCTTACGAGAGATAAATCGATCGAAATAAAAAAATCGATTTTTGAATCGATTCGTATCGAAATAAAAATAATAAATTCAGAAATAAATCGTCATAAAATAAATCGATTCTCCAAGATCGATTCATATATTTTAATTAATTTTTATAAAGAAACAAAACTCAGAGATTTGACCAAGACTGAATTTATCAGCTATCAGGTAGCTAATAATACGTAAATAATTAAAAAAAAAACCTGTCACTAGAATTTTCAAAAATTCTATGTATAATACTAGCCCACTAAAGCTTCTGTACACAGATTTTTTTGCAATACGGACAATTTTTGAATTTTTTTGGTTTTTGTTCTAAATCTAACTTTTTAATTACTCTTTTGAAAAAACATCTAAAAAGGCAGTTTTTTCCACATAAGATAGTGCTCATTTCCTCCACAGCTGGAAATTGTTTTATATATGCAAGAAAATGTGCATGGGCGTCTAAAAAAAAATCGCCAAAAATCAACGCTAAGTCCTGATATATTTAAGCTCGCCCAGAAATTTAGTGGGCTATAGAACGGCATCCTAAGTTTTTTTTTTAAAGAAGGTAATTAGGGTGTTCAAAATTTTAACGAAAATATCCACAAAGTTTGAAACTGCAATTTTATATAGAGTTTCCCTATGAGTCCTGCAGTCGGAGAAGAAAGAGAAGCAGGTCATTGAATTATTTTGGCTTTGCTTTCCCAAGTTGGAAAGGTGGGAGTTGCTAAGTCTGCCTTTATTGTACTAGCCTCAAATTCAACTTTCTTAAAAATTGTATAGATCAATATGCAGCAATCGAAAAATCGAATGTCGATTGTCGAAATTTTTTGAACGATTCACGGATCGAATCGGAACCAATAAACCGACAAAAAATCGAATCAAAAGGGCTTGATTAATCGATCTTCGATTTAATCGATTTAAAAACGGCATCTCTAATTCCTACTAACATGTTAGTCATACGCCACGTACGTACGCTGGATTTCAACTTTTTACGTGATAAATGGTAGGTCCATAGCTTATATATGTGTAATCGTTCTCATCCAGCCTAAAAGGACCCTTGATCACAGCTTATGACCACATTAACCAGATAACACAAGGTCGTCGGTTTCTCTATGAAGGAAACTGAATTTTCAAAATTATAATCGTAATTCGTGTGAGATAGAAAGACAATTCCCAAAACTTATTCATTGATTCATCACTCCTAACACCAATAATAAAAGCCTCAACCTAATGTCCAAACAATTTCCACCTAACAAATTACAGATATAAATCGATGGTCAGCTTTATTCAAATGTCAGTGTTGTTTAATACTCGTAGAAAGGGGAGGATTTACTACATACATACATATGAAACTAATATACAAATGGAATGTATGAGTTCCGAATATTTCGTGTTTATTTGCGCAAACAAAATTCGCAATTGCAATTGCAATAAATTGAAAATATATCTATGTATGAAACCGAAATGGCAAATGGAAAAGGAATGAAATAATGATTTATGCATATGCGATTTCGAAAATCAAGTCGACTTTTTTTGTTGGTAAAATTTCGGGATTTATATACGCATGAGTGGACAGTGATGAGCACTCAACTGGTAGGTTAATNTGTACATACATACATATGTACGTATAAGTGGTATGGGTGAAGGATCGCATGAATGGTTAAATTTATTTGTGTCTTTTTCAAAGGTGGTTTATGAAATTTGTGTGCATATGCTGATCACGTAAGCGTGCAGCTTTAAATCTGAACTTAAGTAGTATTGGGTTAGGCGAAAATTATTAAATTATAGGTTTGAATGTCATGTGAAAGCATACAGATATATATGCATGTATGTATATGTGTTTCAAAGTGCTGCGTTATCACTGCTTTAGTGCCTTTGGCGCAATTGCGAATAGCATTCAAGAGGACAACTTTGCAAATATGTTTTGCAATAAAATTGTTACTAGCCTCAATGCCATAACGCGTTGTGCTGTGTGCACGCAAGCAGAAAAGCGTAAGCGAATGTGAAAACAAAGACAAAGACAACGCTACACTCTGGATAATGACGCTGAATGATAATGACATCAATGCCCACAAGAAAACAATTTCTAAATGAACGTGTATAAACACATAGGATGCCAGTGCTTAAGTCGATAACAATATCGATAGTCGTTAACATATATCGACAGTGAAAACAATAAATATATCGAAATATAGTTCGATATAAATACTTAGGTGTACATCGATAACCTTTGGTTGAAAATTATCTTTACACATACTAATAACGAAATCTATAATTATTTATATCAAAAGGACTATATCATTAAATAGTAATGTCTAATGTCTTACGAATTGGATTTTCTGTTCATGTTCATCATGCAGTACCTGGCGCGTTGTTTTCGTCAGAAGTAGCATCGGTTAACTATCGGTTAATAAAAGGAAGCATAACAACTTTTTGCATATTTCAAGGGGACATATTTGTTTTTAGTTTTTTTTTTTAAGTTCTTTGTATAAAGATTTTGTCTAACAATACCCCTAGTGAAATTTTCCGGAAAATACTTTTCTAGAACATTTTAACCCTCTAGCGACCTACCTAACGCCAAAAATTTTCATCGTGAAATTTTACTATATATATCCCAACTACATATTTCGCTCCGATATAAATTTTAACCCTTTTTCCACTTATTCAAAGATCACTCGAAAAATTCAAAAACTTAAAATGGCCATAAAAAAATTGGAAAATTTGAGAATACAAAAATATTTGGAGGTTTTACTACATCGTACGAGGTCTTTCATCCTGGGTTAGAATCATTGCTCTCCCAAAAATATTGTTGCACTGTGTATTCAATACCCTCGATCAGTAAATTTCATAAATGTTACTGTCTGATATTTGAACCCTTCTGTGACTTAACTGTCAACTTTGATATTATTTCTTACTTTGAAACACAATAGGTGATTTTTCTAAGAAGAAATTCATAAGGATATCATTAATATTATCGATTACTGTTAAGTCTCAGGTGCATTGTAATATCAGAAACTCAGTTTTGTAAGAATTTCCGATAGGGGATATTGTAACTAAGCCCTCTTTATATTTATTATTTGTTTAAAATTATGTTATTAATAAACATGTACTCATTTTTATTACCCCCAAAGGAAACTTATCTAATCCAAAATTTGAAGAAGAAACTCAGAACATCAGCACGTGCGATTTTGAAACCATTCTCTTACTTGATTGCATTTTTCTTGCCATGGCATATGTCACTACAATTTTTCACAGAAATTCAAAATTCTAGCAAACCAAGTGATATTTGATATTTTATTCTAATAAATATATCAGTTTTCTTACATAACAAACACCTTCTTAGCAAGCATCTCACAACCAAATCCTAAGTACATACATACATACATATTTATGTATATACCGACAGTGAAAAATCCTCAAGGCGCTGTTTTTTTTCAACTTTTCTTGCAAAGGCTTTAGCATACAAAAGTATTCCTTGCAATCCGCTGTCTCGAGAGTTTTACCAAAATGTATTCGTAAACACTATGCTCCGAAAAAGCTTTCTAATACCACGGCATGCAGCCTGAATGCAGAAGAGAGTAGAAGATACCGCACGCACACAGTTGTCAGAAAAACGTAACCAAAGTAGATATTTTCAGGAAGTAAGTAACTATCTTACACAATGTAGCAAAAGCGACGACTTGAATAGATATCTACTCTCCTCTCCTCTCCTCTCCCCGCTCACCAATCTGCCGCAAATTGGTGTATGTAGCCAGAGTA